>NC_139819.1:12060733-12350339 GCF_963457635.1 Microchirus variegatus | reverse complement strand
AAAAAAAAAAACGTTCAGACAATAGGTCATGTAGACTTAACAGTAGCATGTTTGTGTACACTGGTGATGTCTTTGCAGCATCTAGTGTTTAAGGCTTGTTATAACTTCTACTGACCCAAAGCTTTTGCCGTGTTTGTGCACAGCTGGATTTTCATGGCTTTTAAAACTTGTCTGATACTGACATGTACCGTCTGGCCCCAGTGTATACGTCTTGGATGTAGGCTGGGACTAGTTTTTGCACTCTCTGAGATGTAGCTTTGCTTTGAGTGACAGTATGATATGTAATTTGCCACGCTATTTATTTCATCGGATACTGCATTTAAATGACATTTGTATATAGTGACTGTGACACATATCACGCGACTGATGAAGGAATACTTTGAATTGTCATGCTGTGAATTTTAAATCTTTTTTTTTTGTCTCTTGCTCTCATGTTGGCGTCTAGTTTTGCATTCATGGCTCTTGTTATCACAGGAAAGCTGTTTAAATTAATTCTATAAAAATGTATTTTCAAGTTTAAAAAAAAAAAACATGTAGCATTTTAAAAATCAGAAGTTGTTTTCCATGTTACTGATATGATGAAAGTAGTTGCTGCATGCACACAACATCCGTATGTGGTGCATGTCTGACTGGACGCTCCTGTACCTTGTCCTTCTGCTTCTCTATATTGTCACTGTATTTGTCGGGGGGGGGGGGGGGCTCCTTTAAAAGGCATAAAAACAATATTTGTGTCCATTGAATCTGTGAAAGTTGTTTATCGGTGTACCATTCAACATCAACTCATAGACTTTAGACTATGTCATATCCAAAACAGCTGTTGTAATGCATTAGCGGCGTTGGAAGCTACACAGGCCTCAGTGACAAAAAAACAACACTAGCACTGGGCCTTTAATTCGGAAGGTCTGTTTTATATGCAGGTTTGGGATGTTTTGTGTGTATGTGTTAATTTATTTGTCTGCATTTTCACTCATAGGTGCAGGCAGGCGGAAAAATAAATTCATCAACATGCCTTACATGTTTCCATTGTGCAATTATTTCAATGACATTAAGTTTCTCCCATGTCTGCAACAGCAATTTCAATTCCTGTGTCCATATGGATAGATAGATAGATAGATAGATAGATAGATAGATAGATAGATAGATAGATAGATAGATAGATAGATAGATAGATAGATAGATAGATAGATAGATAGATAGATAGATAGATAGATAGATAGATAGATAGATAGATAGATAGATAGATAGATAGCAGTTATGTAAAATATGGTCTTGGTATGGTAGACTTTTTGTCCTGACATCTAAAGGTCCACATTTGCCTCTTAATATCATTTATATATGGACCACTTCCAGCTTATTATGCTGGCTGGATGTGTCACATTTAGATGCTGTCTGAGAAATGTCTCTACACTTGCTGTTCCCTTGTTTACTTGGCACTGTAGCAATCCTGCCATCTTGTGGTCATTAGTAAAGTTTCTTCTTTTTGCATCACTAAAGGAACGACTAGCATTTAAACCCTTGAACTAATATGGTGTTTGTTATGTATTCTTGTATAACTTTTTCAAGTACGAAAAAGAAACAGGGTTGGATCCAGTTCCAGTATCTATAATGAGGTTATATATGTTTGTTCCAGAATAAAAGAGATGATTTCAAGATGATGAATTTACAAATGAGTTCCTGGAGTCAACAGAAAAGGATGAGGGGGAAATCTGGTGACAAGACCAGATATGGACATCATCATTCATCATTCAACATGTTGTCAAGGACATGTGCCAATAGATCTGGTGTCAGATTTCACGAGAGAGAAACCAACTGTGGGTTGTAAGTGTCTCCCAGTAGGAGTTTTTATTGCAGATCAACCAACTCGTCTCCTGCTTGTGGGGACAGATGGATGGCAGTTAGTTGGCGTTCATCGAACAGCATGGCGTTTGACATCTCAGCCTGTTCCAGCCAAAGACTCATTGATTCACTCATGATCTACGTGGAGGCCGGCATTGTTAGACTTAAAAAAAAATAAAGAAAAGAAAAGAAAAACAAAGGGGGTGGAATAAATTGTTGGATTCCTGGATTCAAAAGCAAGATGTTTCTTCAAAATATAAGCATTGGGCTACAATGTCTGGCATGAGAAAGACATGTCTGGCATTATTCCATGGCTTAACTGAAAGTATAATAAAACACAATCAGGCTGATAAACTTGTGAAACTGACCTACATTTCCAAGAAATCTAAAGGACTGTCAGGGTGATTAATATTAAATAAACACGTTGCCTTACTGTTGTGCATGTTGCCATGTTCCTGTCTTTAGAGCCACAATCCTGGCTTTTGTGAGCAGTGCTCTTATTGCAGATAACTACCCATTTATATTTTCAGTGATGTTTGCTTTTCATTCTCCCTCAGATTATTAAAAAAATTTTTTTTACTCAAAATAATGCATTTGAAAATACTTGTATTATATTACAAATTCCCAGTAAAGCAAATACATTTTAGGCCACAAGTTTTTTCTAAAATTAGTTAGTATAACACCTTAAACGCTATAAAACCCCTCAGCGCTGCTTTATTAGTATTTACCTGTTCACTCGTGAGTAACCGCTCACCACCTGCTCCGATACTATTGCCTTTGATTTGCGAAATAGATGAGAAATATTTGTTTTTAAAATGTGTCTTCCCTGGATGCAACAAGACCTATTGTAAGAAAAAAATATTAATATTTTAGGTGTGAACAAAGCAGGTCTACATGTTTGCTGAAGAGGAAGTTTAATAAGAATATATTTACATTCGTATTCTGCGCAAACAACAAATTTGACATGATATGAAACCTAATTTTTACACATGCTTCATTCCACTCCACATTTTAATTACTTTACACTTAAACAGCTTGATAGATGCAGTTTGGACCACGATTGGTTAAGAAATCATACTTCTGTGTGTGTGTGTGTGAGTGTGTGTGTGTGTGAGGTACATGCTGACTGACAGTAGAAAGAGGATTTTCAGTCTGTTGCTCAGTGAGTTAATCCTGAATCCCCATCTCTCTCTCCCTCTCTCTCTCTGATCCCATCGTCTTTTCTTCAGTCCGCTCACTCACCTTGCAGACAAAACTCCTCTGGACTGACACACTGTCTCCTCTCTTCACTTTTCTGCAGGTGAGTGATGGATTCTCTAATTCACTGAATACCGTAGACATTAAAATACTTCTGTGTCCACTTATAATTTATTTATGTTTATGAAAAAAGGTTATTTATGGTGAATGCAGTTCCATTGTTATGCATGGTCAATTAATTGTGATTTCATACAGGTCAAATGTTGTTAATCATCTTCAAATGACACCTCATTTTACAGCATGTACAGTACGCGCAAAGGATTATATTCTTTGCATCGGCTGTCTGTGTCCTTGAGGCAATATTTCAGCTGTGTAGCTTTCACAGCAGCTTCCTATATGCAGTGTCTTAAAATCAATAATATAAATGACTATAAGTGATATGAATTTTTAATTATGGTCAAGTAGTGGCCCCTACACTGAAGAATGACTATGACTTCAGGGAATGTCAAAATATGTTGGTGCCTCTTACGTCATCTTAAATAGTTGGGTTAGTCTTTGGGTTAACCCTTCTTTGAATTGTCTGCATCATTTTCGACCCTGCTGACCACAGTCTGACCACAGTCTGACCACAGTCTGACCCTTTATGTCTCCTCTTGTTTATGTAAACTCACCTGATTGGCCCAGGATGTCAGAAGGGATCGTGTGTTCTCCAGGCCAAATCTGAGCTGGAACTTTCAGTTACATTTCACCAACCGCTGTTATAACAGACAAAAAAAAAAGAGGATAAATTCTCACTCTTCCTGATTCTATGATATTTATAACATCAGATGTTGAAATGAATGATGACATGTTGCACTAAAATGGCACAACTCATCTGACCAGCTGAGCTGGTGGCTCTTCCCTGGGCAACCAATCAGAAGGCTCCTGTCTGCTGCAACAATAATCTCATCACAGACTGCAGGCCTGTGTATCTGATACTTAAGCTTTTGATAGCTTAATGCAATTAGTCATGTCGTCTGAGGACGTTTAAGGAAGTGTTTGCTAAAACATTTATGTAAATGTAATAGCCTACAAGAAATGCATGCAGTTAAATGCTTTCTATTTAGTGTTGCAGTAGCTCTCAATTGTCATTTAAAATTAATGATACAACCACTACCTACACATTTTTAACCACTCTACCCCACAGGTGTGTTATAATTCAGTTTTCGTAATCACACACCTGCTTTTGTGTGTCGTATGCTCCTGTGGAGAAGTTGAGAAAATATTCAGGTCAGATGTTCATGACATTTCCCACTGAGACCATAACTATCTATTTACATCAGTATGGGCATTTCCACCTTGCTATGGATAAATAACAACAACTTTGAGCTCAATTGAAAGTCATCTTTGCCCTCTCATCTTTTTTTATTCCCAGGTAAACACCCAGATCAGGCAAACATGGCACAGTCTTTCACCCGTTTGCTGTCTGGTCGTAACACAGCAGTGGTGTTGACCGGCATAGGAGCTGGCACACTGGCATGTGGATACCTCCTCAGTGACGGCACGGCTGCAGCAGAGAGGAGATGCATGTTTCCGCCCAGGTACTGCGCTTTATTGTGTGTATATTGCACTATATTCCTGCAGTCCACAAATAATGTTAAAGGTGCATTATGTAATAAATCTAAAGCAACTGGCCATAAAATCCTCCTAATATGTCACAGAGATTCAGGAATAATGTTCATATAACAAACTGAACTCACCAACAACAACAGTACAGACAAAATATTTGCATTAAATAATATATTTTGCAGACTGCAAATCATGTTTATGTTTTGAAATCATGTTTTGGCATGTGGCGCCACCTACCGCCGTCTACCAATCATTGCAGTCAGTAGAGTCTCAGCTGCCGAGCAACCACGGGTTGCCAGTTACGTCAGAAAACGAAACCTAAAAGACCTCTGCATTTTTAATTTGAATGTAGTAACTGTTTTTGGCCACATTCTTACATATGGCACCTTTAAACTTGTTTTTCTCTGCATAATGTTTTGCCAAAACCTCCCTCTTGAATTGCAGCAATTTAACATTAGCATATCCAACATAATAACCACTAGTATTATGTTCCTATAGGAATGTGCGTCTATACACTAATATAGTTGTCCATCACTTCCTACAGTGCTGATTTCCCTGATCTGAGGAAACACAACAACTGCATGGCCGCAGCCTTGACTCCATCTGTTTATGCACAACTGAGGGACAAGACAACTCCAAACAACTGGACACTGGACCAGTGCATCCAGACTGGAGTGGACAACCCTGGACACCCCTTCATCAAGACTGTAGGAATGGTGGCCGGTGACGAGGAGAGCTATGAGGTTGGAGTTAATGTTAACAGTAAGTTGTACGTCTTTAACCCTACAATGCATAAAAGAGAGTGCTCATTTATTTATTTGTCCATCTTTAACTCAGGTGTTTGCTGAGCTTTTTGATCCCGTGATCAAGGACAGACACAATGGCTATGACCCCCGCACAATGAAGCACCCCACTGACCTGGATGCTTCCAAGGTGACACACACATTCCTCTTCACTCTATAGTTTATAAATCCCTGTGCCTCCTCCTACAAACACTGAACTCATGCTTCCTCCTCGCCAGATCACCTCAGGAATGTTCGACGAGCACTATGTGCTGTCGTCTCGCGTCCGTACTGGACGTAGCATCCGCGGGCTGAGTCTTCCCCCTGCGTGCTCGCGCTCCGAGCGCCGTGAAGTCGAGCACGTGGTCGTGACGGCTTTATCCGGCCTGAAGGGAGACCTGGCCGGTCGCTACTACAGCCTGGGCGACATGTCTGACAGGGAGCAGGAACAGCTGATTAACGTTGGTGAACAATCATAAACACTTCGACACACGTGCACATTCACATGGTCAGAGAAACAATTGATTTCTGTATTTCCATTCGGTGACCTTTCATCCTCCTTCTCCTGTTCCCCTTCACTGGTCAATCAGGAGCACTTCCTGTTTGATAAACCAGTGTCACCTCTGCTTACGGCAGCTGGAATGGCCAGAGATTGGCCTGATGCTCGTGGCATCTGGTAAGAAGAGTCCAAGAGAAATAGTTCTCATGTCCCTCATTAGAGACCCTGCAAAAAGCTGTAGTCACTTAAAAAAATGCATTAAGCATTTTTCACGTTAGTTTTTCAATACTCGGTAGTGCTATTTTCACTTGAGGCCAAAGTACTTGCATTTGTAGCTCTCACAGACCCAAACTAAATGTATTCTCCTGATTTTCCATCTATAACTGTCCACTGCAAAGTCAGAATATTTTCTCATATTTTCCCTTTAGCCCTAGAACTCCTACTCCAGGTCTAGTGTTGCTCTGACCTCCACCTCTGCATCTCTGCCTCCATGACCCCTCTTGACACTGGAAGCACATGACCTGCTCAATGTGAATAAAAATGAGCTTCTCCTCTCCTTATGCTGTAAAAAGAAAAAATTGAACCAGCAAACATGTATATGAAATGCCGACTTTGATTTTATCTGCCTTCCTTTCTCAGGCACAACAATGAAAAGAACTTCTTGATCTGGATCAATGAGGAGGATCACACAAGGATCATATCCATGGAGAGAGGCGGGAACATGAAGCGGGTGTTTGAAAGGTTCTGCAGAGGTCTGAAACAGGTATGCGTGTCTCTCTTTCAAGAAAAAAACTGTAGGTAAAAAACATTCCCTAGAAGACGGTATCGAAACACAACAGGCCATTAAAAAGTAGAAAGTAGGATGAACACACCAAATATAGAGGACAGTTGTCCAATCAGGAGCATCTCCACTATCTAGAATCCAAGTTATCCATGCAGTGTGTTCCACAAAGCCAAACACAATACTGATACAAACTGATGTTTTCTACTAGGTGGAGAATCTTATTCAGGAGAGAGGTTGGGAGTTTATGTGGAATGAGCGGCTGGGTTACATCCTCACCTGCCCCTCAAACCTCGGCACAGGGCTTAGGGCTGGTGTGCACATTCGCCTGCCCCTCATGAGCAAGGTAATGCACTGGCAACTGCGACTATACACATCCCTGCCATTTTGCCAGTATCATGCCTGAATACGATTGAATACGCGTGATATTTATGTCCTAGGATCCCCGCTTCAAAAAGATCCTGGATAACCTGAGGCTACAGAAGAGAGGCACAGGAGGTGTCGACACAGCTGCGACCGGAGATACCTTTGATATCTCTAACCTTGACCGACTGGGAAGGTCAGAGGTAAGTGCTGTGAAAAAGGAAGCCAGTAGCCTTAAGCAAGAGTTGAATTAAGCCACAGGAACAAAGACACAGAGGAGAACAGACTTGCCTTGGCTTGGGTTGTGAATAACTGCATCCCCCTGCTGCTTTTTAATCTTCCGTCTGAGCACGGCTCTATGTCAGTTAGTTTCCTGAGCCGAGCCTTTCATGTGTCACTTCCACACACAGGCTGTGCACAAACACACGAGCTATTAATCAAATGCTATGAAAGGTCATAGCTTGTTATGGTAGCTGAGATTCTTCCACTCGGAACTGATACAGTTGAGGTAGGAACCCAAAAAGACTAAACTCAGGAACCAACCGTGTATCTTGTGTTACAGTTGAACTTAGCACTGCCTTGTGATGAGCTCTTCTACGCATTTATAAGGTACTTAGAGCCAATTAGAAGCCAGCTGGTGCTGGACATTAAGTATTCTGGTAGAAAACAAGCAGCTGAATCTCATAGGATAGGATCTCATAGAACTGTTAAAAACAGTAAATACACTAATAAATGTCAGCAATTCTAAGGTGCTCTGTGTTTGAAAGAGTGCAAGTTCATGTTCTGTCTCTTAACCTAAGGTCAACAAATCAAAATGTAGAGTTAGTTCCTTTCCTCTTCTTCTCAAATGACCTTTTACAACACATGTAACGACATATGCAATAAATCCTTGGTAAGATCCACGTTTTTTAATGAGAGAGACAAACTTAAATCACTTGGCGCTCCAATAACATTTAAACTTAAAGTACTATTTTTGTTGTGGCTCTACCTTTAAAACTAGGGCCCTAGATGTGGCTGGCAAACAATCTCAGAGTCGCATTACTGCCTACCTTACCTAACAGGAGCGTAGGTGTAGAGCGAGAGACTGACTCTTGTAGCTGGTTGTAAGTGCTCCAAATTTAAATTCTTGGTTTGTGAGCGCAAGGAGGCTTTCATTGAAATGTGTGAAAAACAAATCTCATCTGGAGTCCAAAGTGTACTTTTAAAAATGAGGGGTTTCTCTGCACTCTAGTTGTTGATTTAAAAAAAAAAACACATGAGAATAAAAACAACACACAGGGTTAGACAACAACCATAGCAACATCTGTGTAGGTTGGAAATTGTTGGCAGGAAAAGAGTTTTTGCAGAGATTTTTGATATTATTTTTCATGGACCTCACACCCATTGTCAATCAGAGAAATGGACCCAAAAAATATCATATTTAAACTGTGAATGTGTAAAATCCCAAATATATATAATATAGCACACTATTTCTGGTCGAATTGCACGTTTTGATATAGAGTATGTGGGGTTTTTCTCAAATTTTAGTGGAAGAGGAATTATAATAATAATAACAAAACCTGGACAATAATAATAATAATATATGCCATGCTCTGGAGCTCTATCTTGCTCTGCCTTGCTAAATAGACACCATAATAACCCCAGGCAATAATAATAAATGCACTGCCAACAGGCACTCTAATAAAAACCTGAGCCTCAGTGATGACACATTGTGTTTGATCATTATCAGGATCATAGTACATTCATTTTACAGGTATATAACAGAAACTGTGATTTGTCACACTAATGACCCTGTTTTCACAGGTGGAGCTGGTGCAGGTGGTGGTTGACGGGGTGAACTACCTGATTGAATGTGAGAAGAGGTTGGAAAGGGGGCAAGAAATCAAGATCCCGTCTCCCATCTCCCAGTTCAGGAAGTGAACATCACCCCATGGAATCCTGGAATAGAGAACTCTCTCCAACCGCTTGTCACTTAACTGTTGGTCTTACAAGATATTCTGGAATGTATAGCACTAAATTGATTTTAATTCAGTATACATTCTTAGTAATCCTTTATTGGCTAGGTTTTTTTTTTTAATGTTTGTGCGGAAAATGAAAACTAAACTTGTCAGCAGTGGTGAGTTAAGTAAAATCTTAGGTCCTGTATGTAAATAGTATTCATAGGAATGTCTTGTATCCACTTTTAGACGCACAATATACAATCATGACCCTTGTAGTGAGTCATATCTGTGATCTCCTTTGTCAAAAATACTTTTTCCTGCCAGCTCTCTTAAATTCTGTATCTTGTTTTGTTATTTGAGGTTATATAATCCAGCATTTCCCCAAAAGAATTACCAAAAGTTCCCAAAACCTAACCAAAAAACGTTAAAAAAAAATGTCCCCATTGCTGCCTCATTAGCCACTGTGGGCACTCCACGGAATCTTGTGATCTTTTCAAAGGAGTCTGACCAATGGAAATCAGATGAGTGATCCTCAACAATCATTAAACTGTGCAACCAGGAAAGTAGATTATAAAGATTATAAAACAGTCGTGTCAAGGTACAAAATAAAGCATATACTCAAACACACACACACTCACTTGCACAGTTATTATTCTGCAGACACTGCGTTGATTTCCATTGATTTGGATAATCCAAACAAAGCATTATACCTAACCTTACCAATAGCCTGACTAATAACCCTAACCTTAATGAGGTCACATCATAGACATAATGCATTCCCTTGCCCCTTACCCTAACCTTAACCTAATCCCAATTCTAACCCTAACTCTAGCTTTGTACATTTTTGGACTGGAAAAAGAAGAAAATATGAAACAAAAGAGGAAAATGCAACATAAATGCTATGGGATGTTTGCATTTTAACTGTTGGTCCTTTAAATCCTGGTGCTCAAAAAAAAAAAAGAGTCACTTCACATCAGATTACTGACATAGCTCTCGTAACGCTATTAGAGATCTTAACTACAGAGCTCTGAAAGTGTGTGTGTTTGTTAAGTCACATCTGAATGACGCTAACATTTCTATGGAATTACATTTTCTCTGAGAGGGGACAGTGGACAGAGAACCAATGAGTGGTTGGGATTTTCATTATAACTTTCACTATCACTATAAATATACCATCAATATTGACCTACAAGAGGGAATTTGTTAAGTTTAGGTACACATAATACCTAATAAAGTTACTGCAGTCTGCTGCGTTAACCCATCTGATTCAAGGTCCAACAAGGTCCAAACCATCTGATTCAAGTGGGGTTTTTTTGAGTCACTGTTGTATTTCCATTATTTCAAAACCAATCTGGTCATTTTCCTCTGACCTCTGGACATTTTCTCCCCGACTGCTGCCGCTCACTGGATATTTTCTCCTTGTAGGACCACTCCTCTGTAAACCCTAGAGATGGTTGTGTGTGAAATTCTCAGTAGAGCAGTCGTTTGTGAAATAATCTGGTGTGCTCACCAGCTCATCATCTCGAGTGAGATGAACCTGAATTTACAGAACAATCCATTTTCACAGAACAATCAAGAGTTACATATCCACCATGTGAACCTTACCTGGACACTCCCTAATCTGACACTGTCCTATCATAATTAGTCATCGTAGTGAGCTTGTAGAGGCTATAAAATACAAATGAAAGTGGATGACGTTCATTTCGTCCACTTTTTTTGCTCCTGCTTGTTTGGTCTAAGGCTCAAAATGAGGCTGTTTGGAACTTTGGCGTTCATCTGTATGATGCTGTCTGCAGGTAAGAACAGTTAAACGGTTACAGTAATAAAATCTGTATGAATATTAAACGTGGAATTTAAGCCTGAATAGTTTTTGGAGCTTCAGTAAACATTGTGCATTCTGCTTTAGTGAATGGGTTAAAGTGTTACAACTGCTGGGAAAACAACCCGGGCGAATGTCATGAAGTATGGACCTGTCCTTACCATTATGACCGCTGCGCCACCACAACAGGTATGTTTAATGGGTCACTATATATTTAATGATTTAAATATATAAGTTTGTTCCTTGTGCGACTTATGCAATCGCACAGCACAGTCTAAAATGACAGTTGAGTCACTTTACTTGAAATTAAAAAGGAATTTTGTCTTTTTTTTTTCTTTTACAGTTGCCCAAAATTTGATCAGTAAACACTGTATGAGGAGTGATATGTGCACAAATGTTTATTCCGTTGGTGTCAGATGTTGTGAGGAAGACCTGTGTAATGGAGCGAAACACACTGGAGTCTTTGTCCCTCTTCTTCTGGTGTCCATAGCCATTAGTACACTTTTTAATTGATGATTAACTATCTAAGTCTGTTATATCATGGGAAGATCGCCTACGCTCTTGATGGATCCCTGGAAAAATTTATTTTTTTGCACTGTGAATTATTTTAGACTCCTCCACAAACGAATAACACTGTATATTTTCCCCCAATAATGTGTACGTGTACAGAATAAACATGACTTTCTATGAAAATACACTTTGTTTTTGCTCTTCAATCCAATATCTTCATATTAATTTACCAAACCGAATGCAGGATTTCTCGCCATTTTCTAAGAGAAAAGGGCTCTTGTAGTCGCTCCACGTGCCGTCTGTTACTGCTGTTTTGATAAAAACCAGAGTTAAACTCATGGAGGAAAAAGAAAAACACCGATGACCTTTTCTGCGTCTCATGATGAATGGAATAAGCTGACCTTTGATAGATATCTGCTGGATAAAGAAAGAGACTGTATAACATCAGTCACCAGATTGTCACGTACCCTATAATGCGGTCTCTTATTCGTACATTAAGCACGTGGACCAGATGATAAATTGTAAATGTAGAAAGTACAGGGTTCGAGAAAGCTTATTTTTTGATAAACTGGACGACTGGTATTAAACTTAATGAGGACAGGACAACACTTATTGGCATATTATTGAAAATCAACATTATGTCTGTGCATGAGGTCGCATGAATATGGAAAACACAAAAGGTAAAATGGGATTTCTGTATGAAGGAGGAAGCACTGCCAAACATAACAATAACAGATAAGGAACTAAACCAGAGCCATATCACTGACATCAAATTACTTTTTTATGACATTTAGTGGGACCAAAGTCAAACAGCATTAAAATAAAGTGCAAAATGAATTTAATTATTAACTTTTTTGAAGTATTTTCTACTCCGAAATACAAGCAGTCATCAATATAAACGGACCATAATGGTGCATCTCAGTAAATTAGAATATCGTGGAAAAGTTCATTTATTTCAGTAATTCAACTCAAATAGTGAAACTTGTGTATTATATACATTCGATACACACATACTGAAGTAGTTATGAAGTCTTTGGTTCTTTTAATTGTGATGATTTTGGCTCACATTTAAAAATAACCCAAAATTCAGTATCTCAAAAAAAATAGAATATGGTGGAAAAAAATGTATTTACTATTGTAACTTTATGGTGTCACATGCCAATCAGCTATTCAACCCAAAACACACGCGAAGGTTTCCTGAGCCTTCAAAATGGTCAGTTTGATTCACAAGGCTACACAATCATAGGGAAGACTGCTGATCTGACAGTTGTCCAGAAGACAATCATTGACACCCTTCACAAGGAGGGGAAGTCACAAAAATGAATCGCCAAAGAAGCTGGCTGTTCACAGAGTGCTGAATCCAAGCATGAAAGTTGAGTGGAAGGAAAAAGTGTGAAAGAAAAAGATGCACAACCAAACGAAAGAACCGCAGCCTGTGATGGTTTGGGGTCGAAATGTCATCTGCTGGTGTTGGTCATTTTCCTCTGACCTCTGGAATCGGGGAGAACATGAAAAAGACATGTTCTCCCCGATTACTGCCGCTCACTGGATATTTTCTCCCTTTAGGACCATTCCTCTGGTAACCCTAGAGATGGTTGTGTGTGAAATTCTCAGTAGATCAGTAGTTTGTGAAATACTCGTCGTAGCTCATCTGGCACCAACAACCACAACACGTTCAAAGTCATTGCTTTCACACCTATAGTTCGATTGCTTTGGTCCGCACCGGTCAGAAAAATGTAACAATGTAGCAAACAGACGTGGGTATGGTTTGCTTTCACATATGCAGAGTTCTAAAGGAACCAAAATAGACCGCGAAGACCATCGGCACCGGAACCAGACCAACCCCCAATGGAAATCCGGGGTTATCCCGTATCTCATACCCATAATGCATTAAACTACACTGTTTTGTCCCATTTGGTTTGGTTGCTTTCACACTAGAGGAACCGTACCAAAGTAGAGCGGATAAAGCGGTCTGAGACCACCCCTTCAGGCGGGTCTCAGACTGGTTGATTTGGTGCGCACCAAAGGACCGAGATTACATTCACACCTACGCAAACGAACCGACCCACAGCATTTGGTGCGCACCAAATGCTGTAGGTGTGAAAGCACCCTAAATCACATTACTTCCCCCACTGTGATGCTCAATTTGAAATTCAGCTGATCCTCTTGACTTATACAACGGAAATGACCAGGTCAGATGCCACAAGGGAAACAACCTGACTCAATGTGTCTCCCATTTCTAGGGGGAGAACATGGAAAAGGTCCCAGACCAGGAATCAAACCCAGCACCTTCTTGCTGTGAGGCAACAGTGCAAACCACTACTCCTCACAGACAATGTCTACATTCAACAAACAGCTGAACTTGTGCACCTAAAGCAGTAGCCACTAACGTTGAAAAACATGTATCGGTTACACATTGACATCTTGAGGTGTGGCAGCTTCACTCTCAGTCTAGAGTTTTCATCAATGTGATGAGTAATCATGAGGACAAATAACAAATATTTCCAAAGCAAGCTCTCGAGGGAGGCAAACCTGACGGGAATTTACAGAACAATCCATTTTCACAGGGTTAAATATCAACCATGTGAACCTTACCTGGACACTCCCTAATCTGACACTGTCCAATCATAATTAGTCAACGTGGTGAGCTTGTTGAGGCTATAAAATACAAATGAAAGTGTTCATTTCGTCCACTTTTTTTGCTCCTGCTTGTTTGGTCTAAGGCTCAAAATGAGGCTGTTTGGAACTTTGGCGTTCGTCTGTATGATGCTGTCGGCAGGTAAGAACAGTTAAACGGTTACAATAAAGAATCTGAATTTTAAGCCCGAGTAGTTTTCCGAGCTTCAGTAAACATTGTGCATTCTGCTTTAGTGAATGGGTTAAGGTGTTACAACTGCTGGGAAAACAACCCGGGCAACTGTCATGAAGTATGGACCTGTCCTCATCATTATGACCGCTGCGCCACCACAATAGGTACTTTTAATGGGTCACTATATATTAAATGATTTCTTAATTAGGTGCAAAGCTTGTGCAATCACACAACACTAAAACAACAGTTGAGTCACTTTACTTGAAATTAAAATGAAATTTTGTCTTTTTCTCTTTTTCAGTTTCCCAAAATTTGATCAGTAAACACTGTATGAGAAGTGATATGTGCACAAATGTTTATACGGTTGGCATCAGATGTTGTGCTGAAGACCTGTGTAATGGAGCGACACACACTGGAGTCTTTGTCCCTCTTCTTCTGGTGTCCATAGCCATTAGTACACTTTTTAATTGATGAGTAATATCTCATCAGTCTGTTATATCATGGGAAGATCGCCTCTTGATGGACCGGCTGAAGAAAATTAACATTGTTGTGCTGTAAACTATTTTAGAATCCTCCACATATGAAATAGCACTGTATATTTTCCCAATATTATGTATGTGTACAGAATAAACGTGACTTTCTCTGAAAATACACTTAGACGACTTCATTTTGTGCATCATTCAAATCTCTCTTTTTGCTCTTCAATCTAAAAATCTTCAGATTCATTTACCAAACCGAATGCGGGACTACTCACCATTTCCTTAGAGAAAAGGGCAACTTGTAGTCGATGCGCGTGTTGTCTGTTACTGCTGTTTTGATAAAACTCGTGTTCAACTAACTAAAATAAAAGCACTGATGACCTTTTCTGTGCCTGATGATGAATGGAATAACCTGATCTTTGTCAGCCAAGGATTCTGAGGCTTTCCAGACTGGCTGATATTATATGATATTGTTTTTCTACGGAATAGTTTATTTGATTGTGCACTAAGAGGCGGCGCTTTCCTGACTTTTCTTTTTAAAGTCTAGTTTCATCATTTTACTACTAAACATTTAAAAATCTTTATCCTGATTTCAGAATGGCAGCAAATCTTTGGGAGTTAAGGGTTCACAAATAATAGGAGCGGTCACTGGCAAATTCAACCAGATGCACATTTTTCACAGTAGAGGGCAGCATAGGAAAACAAAAAAAGATGGCAAATCAGTCCCCTCATTTTATGTCTATATATATAGATATACATATATATCTATATCTATATATACTGATTTAAGGCCATCCAGAAGTTTGATTTCCTAGGTTTTGTGTTTAATTGTATAATTAAGGGACATTATCACATTTTTCGTGTGCCAAGTTTTTGTGAAAGAGCAGATAAAGAGCACACCCAGCTGATTGTGTGTTTTATGACACAGCGCCTGTGTACATGCAAACTTCAAGTCCTTTGTTCAGTCACTCCAAAGGTAAAGTGGTTCGCGAAAAACAAACGGCCAAAAACGTAACCACGGCGCTTTAACCATTACTCAATCACCGCACTCTGAGGACCTGCTCTGCCCCATGTGTGTTCACCACGGCTTACAGTGCCTTTGAAATTCATGATGTTATCTTTGTAGATAATATATATATAAGTACTGAATAAACATGCATTGTAGGATAATCTCTTCATCTGCAGAAATGAAAGACTGTAAGAAATGTATCACAGCTTAGATCAGGATAACAATCTTCCACAAACAATCACAGAATTATGTCCTGTGATTCAGCTGATCACACTTGACTTCGCCTTATGACTCCGTAGCATTACGAATCATATGAACTGAGTAGGTACAATTTTGTAATTGTAAGAAATTGTTTATTGATCTAATTCTCTCCAAAGAGGCAGATAGAGACAGATACAGAGCTGGGATTAGGTGCAAACTGGCAGTAAAGTGTTAATTGATTCATGCACGTTCGTTGTCATAATGAACGTATTGTACGTGTAAAACCTATAATGATTATCTGTGTTGCTCTGAAGTCGAGTCAAAAACTCTTACGCAAACAAAATGTGCTTGCTTGCTGCCAGTTTTTCCAAATTCCGACATGAACTGAAGCTGGTGGGGGAAAAAAATATCAAACTGCTTGAATGTTCCGGGCTGAAGCTTCAATGCTTGGATTATTTTTTGCATATGCCCCAGATGCTGCTGTGCACTCTGAACTATTACTATTTGGATTTTTCTTTCTATTTTGTGATGAGTTACAGCTACATGTGTATCTAAGGAAACAGCTGAAATCTTATTTTATAGTAACTAGTGCAGTGCCCGTAGGAAGTATGTATTCCTATAGTGCAGGAGTTCCCAAAGTTTTGATACCTGAGGGCCAATTTGGGAACCCAACATTGGACTGAGGGCCGCCAAAGAAAAAAAAAGGAAAAAAAACCAGAAAGAAATCCAATTTGTTATAATTTTAATGACCAGATTGCAGTTCTACAGTTTACACTTATTGGTCTGTATCCAGTTATGTCCAATAAACATTTAACAAACTTAGTAGTTCCTGGATTAAAACTATCAACTGAAATGTTTCCCGCGGGCCGCACTTTGAGAACCAACGCTAATGTGAGCTGAAGAAGATTTTTCAGTTATGGTAATGCATGATAAGGAACATAAAGGCTAACATAATAAAAAACACTGTGCAGCCTCATTAGGCACAACGCAAATGTTTTCATTTTCAATTAGCATTAGCGTAGCTTGCTTTTTTGTTGCACAGTGTATTATGTTAGCCCTACAGTAATGCTAATCATAGCCTCGTGAGCTTACCTTTGGAAACAGGTTCGCCAAGTTAGCCGCAAAGTAGTAGCATGCTAATGCAAAATAAATATGTACTCGCGTATTGGTGAATGGACACCTCGTTGTTTCAGTATAACACCATGTTCTGCGTTGAACCATGTGAAAATGTCTCACCCACCATGAGGACAGCCTCTTCACTCCCACCTCCCCGCTCCAGACAGCACAACTGCTGCTGATGAGCCGCTGCCTGGTGTGATAAATCAGCGAAAATTGTCTACTGACTAACGGTCAACGAGATATGCCCATCACAGACAGACACAACTTGGTTGATACTGTAGATAGAAATGTCTCAGAATATTTGTATTTATTTGATGTTAAATTCAATAATCTCATGCTAAGTGAGGATCCGTAAATACTCATGACCATCTGCTGCTTTATCCTCCGCATGAGGGTTGCGGGGGTTTGCTGGTGCCAATCCCAGCTAACATAGGGCGAAAGGCGGGGGACACACTTGGACAGGTCACCAGTCCATCATAAGGACACATGGAGACAAACAACCATTCACTCTCACACAGTTAATTTCGAGTGTCCAATTTGCCTAATCCTCCAATCTGCATGTTTTTTGAACTGTGGGAGGAAACCAGAGACCCCATAGAAAACCCACGCATGCACAAGGAGAACATGCAATCTCCATGAAAGGCCTCACTGACATCACTGGACAGAAATTATTTCAATGGAGACAATGACACCAGTCACCTCACATACGAAAAAAAAAAAAAAAGGAAAGAGAAATTATTTTCCACCTTTGTTTTTGCTCACCAAGTATACGTCTTGAATTACAATTCTATTCAGGCACCAGACCGGCGACTTTTGATTTCGAGGTATTCTTAACAGAGAGGCCTCTTGTTCTCTTGAAAGAAGTCAGTCAACCAATTCAACAGTTGTGTAAACTGTTGATACTTTGACTTTTCCTGACACTTACTGTTCCTAAAGAAAGGATCTCAAGTGTTTGTTCTCTGTGACCGGCTGAAGGGATCATAGGTCATACACACCCTCTTTACATCATGTTAGTTCTTAAAGAAGCACATGATGTGTGTACATGTTCCCAGGTCAGGACTCAAAAGTATGGGGGTCATTTTATTTTGAATATACACAACGTTTACATTTTAAAGGTCAAGCGTGTAACACTTAGGAGGCTTCAGTGTCCCTAAATAAGTAAATACACTATCCATTAATGTGTTTGTATAATTCTATCGTCTTTTTAAAATGAAAATGGTTTCATTTTGGAGCATTGGAATCACCCTTCTGTGTGCAGTTTTACTCTATGGAGAACACCATCCTGCGTCTACATATTCAGGGTAAATGCAGGAATCCTGAAGTTCATTTCAATACCTTTTAAAGACTTTTTCAAGACCTTCTCTGAATATTTTAAGACCTTGTCGCCACTTCAAGCTGTAATCAGCAACGCATATCTAACTTACAAAACTGTTATAGTTTGCAATGAAATCTATAGAGCACAACCATACAAATGACCTCATCTTGCAGGGAGAGCAGGCCTGTGCATCGTTGGTTTTAACAAACAAAGGGAGGAAAATAAATACATTCATGCATACTTTTTGCAGCCAAACTTTATGGGCAAAATAATAATAATACCTCACGAAATCGCGATTAAGACTTTTTAAAGCTCCCATTGACCAGAAGTACCAATTAACGCTGTTTTTTTGGTGTGTATCTGCGCCATTACCTACCAAACACACTGAGAACGCTGGGTTTTATTGTATTCTCTGGCTCTGCAAGCGGTCTGAAAAAGCCTAGAATCGTGACGTAAAGATCCTGTCTCCTGAACAGCAGATCCTCCTGCTCCGGGCACTAGTCCGGGCACATCCGGATGCGTACATTGAACCGCAGAAGAAGAAGAACGTCCACGTAACACCCCGATATTTATACAGCAGCCCAAATACAAACAAAGAAAAACAGCTCTGCCTGCGTAAAGCAATGAAAAAGGAGGAAATATGAAAGAGGTGACGAGTGGAGGAGTGAAGTGGAGCCCTGCAGTCTCACCATCACTAATTACTGTCAACTGGCCAAAGCTTTCACCACAAAAGCAAAAGAACTAACTGTATGTGACGAACTGTGATCCACATCAGATTGGATATAAAGAAGACATTGTAAGGTGATGTTCAATCAGATATTTTCGGGGAATTAAAATCAAAAGAAGTCTGAGCTCATTCTTTTCGAACCTTTGCTGATGATCATCTTGCTTTGCCACAGTCCAAAGCGAGAATACAGCGTGTACGAAACATGCTCAACTGTGTGTCACGTTAATGTCACCAAAGATAAACCTAATCTGTTGAACGGCACGGAAGACAAACTGATGAGGAGCAGCTCTTGGAGACGGGGAGACAGTAATGAAGTAGAACAGCGGTAACTTTCGATTTTTCTCTACGGGGGCATATTCACGAAACCACTCCAGTGTGAGTAAGATCTTAAATAAACATAATTTCCTCTGTATGTTACTGTAAAGTTATTAATAACACAAGCCTGTCTCATTCAGTACAGCGTCACATTTCATCCGTAAGGACTTATGACCCCTCTTGGCCCAACAAGTGACAAACTGAGTCGCAGCCCACCATCACAGGGCACTATAAATACGTTACTGTTCCTGACAGCTGTGCCCAGTGCTATCAACAAATACACACTTTATCCCTTCTGATGGCGTTCAAAGTGCATTTCATTCTCGACTAAAGACTGAAAATTGCAACGCATCAGGCGAGGAAAAAAAAGACATCCGCTGGTTAACTGAATCATCACGGCTGAGCAGGTTTGAGTTTAATTCCGTGTAAGGAGAAGTCGGAAAGGATGTTGATGAGAATGAGTGCACTGAGGCTTGTGGGATAATCCCATTAAGAGCTGCACGTTCATTCAGAATGAGGATCCACAATTGTACAGTGTTAGAGATTAGGGTCTAACAGTCAGCGATGGAGAAGGGTCTAAAGCAAATCTGTGACCTCACTATTTTACAACACTGTAGTATGTGTAAGTATGTGGATAAAGCTCTTTTAATTGTGATTTAATTAAAAAAAAAGATCATCCATTATTACCTTTGCTGCAAGAAGACCCAGGTTCATGACCCGGTTGGAATAAGGGTGCGGGTTTTCTCCGGCTTCCTCCCACAGTCCTAAAACATGCAATATGGGGATTAGGTAAATTGGACACTATAAATTGACTGTAGGTGTGAGAGTGTGTGGTCGTTTGTGTCTATGTGGCCCTGTGATGGACTGACGACCTGTCCAGGGTGTACCCCTGTGGACCCTCATGTGGAGGATAAAGCGGTAGAAGATGTATGGATCATCCATAATTGAAGCTATTTACAGAGTTTCTCGATGGAACTGATTGGATTACAAACAACAAGAAGATGCGTCATTGCTTAATCCTAATTGCAAAGGATATTTTAATACAGTGGAATATACTACACAGTTACATTGCATGGCTGGGTTTACATATATATATATATATATATATGTATATGTGGTGTCTTCTCTAATTGCATTGGAACAGTTTATCAAAACCAACCTGAAAATGGACAGTCCACAGCCACAGTAACAGCTCAGTGAGGCTGCGCTTTGAGATTATGCAAATATGAGCACGATAACATGCTTACCACGTCAATGTTAAGATGGGAATATTGTTTCGTATTCGTTTTGTGCAAGAGCACTTTTGTTTAGTCGCTTAAGATTACGACGTCATTAGTTTTTTATTGCATGCATTACATTACTTCGACGTCATCAACTGAAGAGGACAGACTCAAAGTTTTAAAGTTAAGGAATCTTTGACGTTAACACAGTTCAATTTGACGGGATCAAGGATGCTTTGAAATTAACCCTCTAACACCGAGCGTATCGCAAACGACACGTTTGCGCAAGCGCACTTTGCATTACCGTAATTGCGCAGTGTTGTGCTACTGAAAAAAATTCCAAAGATTTCTAAAAAGCTGAGAAGTTCATCGTCAAAAACCGACATGTGGTTATTACGGTAACTTCACTCGTGCTAGTGCAGGAAGCCGGCGAATCAGTATCTTTGACACCAAAGAAGAAAGAGCCTGGACATATATTACACAAATATTATCGCAGGAGTTTGTTTGTTTGCTTGTTTGTTTGTTTGTGTATCTGTCTGTTAGCAACATCGAAATGTCACGGTCGGATTTGGATGAAATTGTCCAGGAAATGTCCGTAACGGGACCAGGAACAAGTGATTAAATTTTGGGCATGATCCGCTATCACTATTTCTGTTGCTATTTTGTAGGCACTGAGCTGCCTTGGCGGAGGTCTGTGCTCTCTGAGTGCTTTTCTAGTTTTATATTTGTTTTATGCTGTTCAAATGTAAAATGTAACATGCAAAGCCTGGTGTTTGTGTACAACAACGTTTTTTGCGAAATAAAAGTTTTAGTTTTTCGATTTTAAATAGTTAATTCACTATTTTAACATGCAGTGAATTGTAAATAACCAGATATTGGAAGAACTATAAAACAAATAATCTTATCAAGTCTTTCTAACACAACATTGTTTTACTCTTCTTCCCTGATGGCCAAACAAACACGTGATAAACACATGTGTAACTTTAATAAACACAGACATGCTGCATACCCACAGAAAGGTCAGAAACTCGGCAAAAAGCTCATAAAAACCACTATTATGTTCACCAAATGCAGTTAAAACACCGATCAATCAAACCAAAACAGGAGCAGAAAACACCTTCACAGCGTAAACATTGAAAAGAGACCCCGGAGAATCAGCTTGATTAAGTAAACAAACAACAGCTGAGACAGGTGAGAATCCACGGTTTCCAACGGTACAATTTGAATCACTCTACGACCAAGATTCGCGGATCCTGCCGCAAAATAAGAGCAAAACAACAACTCACCTTCAAGAAATACCATCAGAAATGTTGTCTTTCCTTTGCTATTTATCAAAACAAGTGATTTCCACCGGAACAAAACCACTTCTAATGAGAAATACACTTCCCAGCATGCTTTTGGGTCTCCATATTTTGGAGACCGGATTCTATTGGTTTAGAGGATTAAAACAAGCTGTCAATCACCCAAATTGACCAATGTAAGCCAGAGCTATGGCCCTGCGTAAAACATGCTGCATTCAGAGTTGTCTTTACGCTCCACACAGGGAGCATCGATGAACAGCGAGGTTTCTTTCTTTTTTAAAATGTATTTTTTTTTTTTACTTTTTTGTTGATCAATAGTGACACGTAAATAAGATTAAATGGTTTTTTAATAATTTGGTATCCAAGAAATCTCAAATGGCACAGATGGTGCCAAACTGTGCCAAATGAGAGAACGCCTAGGCATCTCTTTCCTAAAAGCTCTGTAATTTTACTCTGCTTCACTACAGCAGCATCAGACTTTGCCCGGCTCATGTCCGCATGTTGTTACATGACCTCCTTCGTTTTTTAAGCTCCTACGGGCATATTTTTAAGGGTGATATTTACTTCAAAATGCAATATTTTTTTAGGCGTAGGAAAAAAAAATCCATCTGCATTTACTCTGACCCAGTGGCATCGACAGTGAAACTTACATTTCTGGTGGAATCTCACCAGAAATGATCTTTATTTCGATACTAGGATAATTCACATAAATCTTGTAATAGCAGAGATTTACTCTATTTAGTTTGGGCGTTTTCGATCAGGGACCCCAAAAAGGGGGTCAGGGAAGGATATTGTTTTTCATCCTGTTTCTCAATGACTTGATTATTGCAACAGCCTTTTTTTCTCCTTGTTTTAGCCAAAGAACATCTATTAATCAACACAAGACTGCTCTGAAATCAGTTGCCAGGGATTAAATCTGACCCAGAGGAGAACTAGCTCGTTCTCCTTGATTACACTGGCATCCAGTATATTTTGGAAACGTTTACAGGATCTTGCTGATGACTTTTAAGATTCCAAATGGCTTTTTGCCGATATAAATGATGACCTCTTAATACACGGACCTGTCATTTTTGTTAGTAATATAAGAGCCAAATGCAAAGGTCTGCTTCAGAGATGTGGTTTGTTTAAAAATTAAATACAGTTTGGGGGTTGGGGTGCAAATCCTCAAGTCTTTCACTTACTAAAACTACAAAACAAATTACAACTTTGGTTCCCTTAATCATCAATATTTCACAGCAAAATAAAGGAAATTCACTAATAGTTGACCATGTAGTAACTTGTTTCTTTTCTATAATTCATAGTTCTATCTTCCCTCTACACACAGTACCAAAATAACAAGTCCCCCCGTCATTAGTTGTACTAGCTGAACTTGACTGAAGAACATATTGTGCCCTTTAAAAAAGTATCAAACACCTTTGTGGTTAACTCATAAATCAAAGTGCAGAGCATAATGTTCTATAATAACAATAATAATAATTAAAAAAAAAAAAAAGTGGGATAAAATACAGTCACTCACAAAAAGCAGAGCCTTACAAACGTGCTTCATCATGCAAGTCATATTTATTTTTGGATTGTCAACCAAGAGATAGCAGAGATGAAAACCCTGCCAAAGGCAACTGAAACTGATACGAACTATGAACAACAACAGAGGGACGCTTGCTCTCGCCAAGAGTGGTAATAACCCTAACCCTGGGATTTGTCAGGACAAATGAGAGAGCAATCGTCCATCTGCAAATATTAAATGAATAAAAATAATACATTAAATAAATAGTAAAAGTTAAAATAGTTAAGACACAAAATCTGGCAAAGACAAAAAAAAAATACTTTATAGTTACTAATTAGTTAACTGGTTTATTTACAAAGAAGCGGATGACTGTGTTCATGTGTGAGTCTCTGTGTTGGTGTGTGTGTGTGTGTGTGTGTGTGTGTGTGTGTTCTCATTCCACAGAGCAGAAGTTCTCCAGACTGTTCTCTCGATTCTTGGGGAGTTCATTGCGTCCCAGTAGTCGGTACTGAAAGGAGACACGATTGATATAGTTCCCACTGGACACCAGCCTCACCACTGAATTATCACAGCCAACCTTCATCTGGGCTACAGGGTCAAAACAGAGAAGGAAAAAAAACAAAAGGATTGTTTACTCTGGACCACATGAAGAACATTTTGTTCTCTAAGCCATTTACAGAATCACGCCCCAACAATGCTGGGACTCACCAAGTCCTCTGAGGGAGAAACACAGGTCAGCTACAGGGAACATCTTGGAGGTGTCTATGCCGTTGCCCCCCAGCAGCTCTACGTAGTCACCTGACCCCGAACAGCCCGACCACACCTGTCTCTGCAAAACACAAACAGAAGACCTGTCCCATTACATTACATATCATTTTAGCATTGATCGATTCTCACATCTGAGAAAGGTAAGTTGCATTAAGGGCCCACACTGGATATTACACTGACTGGGATTTCAACCCCAGGCCTCCACACCAAGGTCTTTGGACTATACCACTGAGCTATACCAGCTGTTAACCAGCTGTACCTGTGTTTAGTTTGGACCAACTGTACTGCTGCATATATTTTCAGGTTACTATCGCTGACATCTGCCACATGCATGCTCGAAAACAGAAGGAAATATGAACAAGAACGTACAAATGCATCAACATAATATGGAAGAAAATGCATTCGGCACGTTTGTCAGATCTCATAAATAACGGAACTAGTATTTCATTGCATCACACTGACAGTGATGGAGAACCGTCCTGCTGCAACCATGATCATTCTGGCCTAGTCATGATCAGAAATGTCTATAAGAAATTGTCTTTAAGAAGTGCACTTTAAATGTTTAATAGTTCAATTATGAAATTAGTTGATTTAATTGTATGTATTTAACCCTGGCCTTTGTCTTTCTTTTTAAATAATTATTTGCATTTGTAATTTATGATGTGTAACCTTACCTCACCTTACCTTCTTACCTTACATTACATTACCTTACCTCCTTACCTTATATTACCTTACCTTACCTAACATTACCTTCTTACCTTACCTTACCTGCTTACCTTACATTACCTTACCTAACATTACCTTCTTACCTTACCTAACCTTACCTTACCTCACCTAACCTAACCAGCTACCACAAGCTGCCAAAATACTATCATTCCTCTCGTAAAGATGAACATGGACAGACACACTTGCAGTCCCTCCATCTCTTAAAGTATCCAGTAAAAACCCGTCAGAGAGCACTCTCTTTCAGACTCTTCAATTCTTTGCATCGTAGCAGGTTGTCGCCAACGCTGGAGATGTGATCACTTCACCCAAGATACTTGTATGCAGAGTAGATGTTGAGAAACGGCGAATAGAGGTGCCCTCTCTCTCTGACCTGTGATTGATTTAAGTCTCCCACCATGAGCCACATAAAGCTAAATAATATCTCAGGTTCCAGCCCATCATTACTATCTTCAGTTACATACTTTTTGCATGTGGTATGACTTCACGCAGCTGCATTTGCTCGTAAAAGGCTTCCCACAGTCCATCTTTAAAATCCCAAAACACTTGACTTTTGTATATTCACAACTCTTCTTGACGATCGAACAGAAATACAAATATCAGCTTGTTATGTTTGGCTCGGTACAGCAGCAGCGCTAAAAGTCATCTCACAAGTTTGGCAGTCAGTGTCAGAGCAGCTGCAAATGTATTCAGGAGCATTTCAGGAGACTGTTATGAACATGATTTACACACTTTTCTTTCCTGTTACTCACTGCTTCTCAGAATTGAATCCCACTTGTAAATATGGAGGTTTCACCGTTACGATCCAACGTTAAAACCAAAGACCAAGGTGTGCTAACAGATTCAGATCTGACCTACAGCAGTCAAATCAATAACAAAAACAACCTTATATCAGCTTCAAATATATCCTGAGTGAAGGCTTTCGTGTCCCACACTGACCAGGAGAAGCTCATCCATGCTGACATCTACAGAGGGATTGACTATTGTCTTCTAGTCCTTCTGACAGGACTCCCCACACACTTAAGTTTTAAGCGGAACAAAAAGATCAGAGCACTTTACTCCGGTTTTAATGTCTTACTCCAGTTTTTAATGGCTCACAGTCAGTTTTTGAATTAACTTTAAAGTTCTGCTGCTGGCCTACAAATCACTAAAAGGTTTTCTGTCCAGAAGACATAAATTACATATTAAAAGAATATAAATGAATCTAAGATCTTCTGACTCAGGTCACATAATCGAGCCCAGATGTCAGACCAAATATGGTGACGCATCAGAGGTTTTTACTGCATTGAACACTATTTTATTAAGTATATTATTGTCATATGTTATGCTCTATTTTAGTCTTTCTATTTCCCTGTACTCTGTTTTACGTTTATTATGATTGGGGTTTTGTGTTTTATTGTGTTTTAATATTCCCGACATTTAGCTGCAATTATGTTTTTTTATGGAAAGCACATAAATGTGCCTCTCCAATTCAGTCAGACGTTTCACACGAGGCAGATTCAGCAAACTATATAACGGCTTATATATAACGGCTTCCCGATACAGAAAAGCTCACAATAAAACTGACATTAAAACTCTGCCTAACCATTCTTAGACACTCCTTTGTTTCCAGCCGAAGTCAAGCTTCCAGTTGTGATGTAATCTTACAGCAGGTAGTCTCGAATTCAAATTCAAATATGTCTCCTGGCTACATCTCCTGTGATGAGATCGGACCTGGCTTCACTCGCCCTGTCTTCAAATACATCCTGACACACCTGTCATTAAAAATTGCTGTGTGAATATGACTCCGAAGTTGTTTGATTTCTCCGGATGTTATCTTCGTTCTCTGGCACCAGAGAGGGAACATCTTAAAAACGCTTCATTGGATATTTCTGCATCTGTGTAGCCTCGTGTTCTTGGTGGAAGCAGCTCGAGAACGTGTATTTGTCGATATTTAACCGAGTTAAAGACGTTAATTAAAGGTTCCGGTGGGGTTTTTTTGTTTTTGTTTTGTATTATTACATTAAGACAGAGCCAGTCTGTGATACCTTAGTCAGAACTGTCTTCTGACTGTAGCTTCATGTGAATCAGACAGAGGAGAGTGCTTTTAATCTCGTGACAAAGACAATTCACACATTACATTAAATATTAATGTGCTAAAAGTACTGTAAAGCCAGTGGATGAGTTATAAAGGTTTCTTCATCCATGAGAACATCATGATGACGATGAGCCTGGAGCCCGATAATCATGCAAGTCCAATTACACACACTTGCAACACCTGCAGCGACATGCTTGTTTTTCATGGAGGTGTAGTAAGGAAGATATTTGACATTCTCTGGTTACACCTACTGAGCTCTGAGCATAGCACCGGTCATGTGTGGACTGGCAAAGAAACCTCCGATGACTGATTCAGAGATTTGGTACTCGGATTATTTGGCTGATTTGCCTATACTTCAGTGGGTTTGATGAATCTTAATGGCTAGTCTAGATGACCAGAGCTTAAATAAATAGAAAATATGCATTAATAGGAAGCTGCAATGACATACAGTGCACAGAGTGGCAACGACTGTACAACCACGGAAGACTGGTCCTTTGGAACGCCATCATTCTGTCACAAAGCATTATAAATGGGATGATTTAAAGAAGCATTCCAGTCACGTAAAGTTTACTCATCAAGTAAGTTGTGTATATTAGAGAAACACTAGATGTCAGTCAGTCGATTTTGTCTGTCTCACCTGTGGGAGGAGGTCATTGCTTTTGGCCTGCCTCAGGCTGAGTTCTGTCAGTTTGATTTCCGCAGGGTAGATGATGGAGAAGCTGCAGTTCCTGCGCTGGTGTGGCAACACCATGGTGAAACTGCCCTCTGGTCTCTGAGACATGACGTTACAGGCTTTACACACGCACACACACAGAGAGAGAGAGAGGGAAGGAGGGAGGGAGGGAGCGAGGGAGAAGAGAATGCAGAGTCAAATGAACAGTTCCCCATCACCAGAGAAACTCATTATTGTCACCAAGTTCCATAAATTGGAGATAATTGGGGATTAGGGAGGAGCATGACAATCAAATTCAGTTCAGATGACACAGATAGAAAAATAATGAAATTTGAATTGATAACAGTATGGTCGACTGGACGGGCACCAAGTGGAATCAGACCACTTCACTCCTCTGGGCCTGTTTTTCATTTAAGAATCATTTTCATTGTAAATCAGCCTCGTCTGTGAATGATCAGAAGATGCTATAATAACTCAAGCTTACCGGCGAACAGAATGGATAAAATACCAAAAAATCTGCCACACATGACATAAAAAATGACACACATTTGTTCCTACATACATATAAAAAAAAATGCATTGCAGCCAGTCTTAGTAAATTCAAGCGATAGGGCTTAAAGGTGCCATATGTAAGAATGTGGCCAAAAACGGTTACTACATTCAAAATTCAAAATACCGAGGTCTTTTAGGTTTAGTTTTCTGTCCTAACTGGCAACCCGTGGTTGCTCGGCAGCTGAGAGTCTACTGACTGCAATGATTGGTAGACGGCGGTAGGAGGCGCCTCATACCAAAACATGATTTCAAAACATAAACATGATTTGCAGTCTGCAAAATATTTTTATTAATGCAAATATTTTGTCTGTACTGTTGTTGTTGGTGAGTTCAGTTTGTCATATGAACATTATTCCTGAGTGTCTGTGACATATTAAGAGGATTTTATGACCAGTTGCTTTAAATGTATTACATAATGAACCTTTAAATAAAGAGACACTGTGAACAGCTGCAAGCTAATGATCCAATCCTTACATATATCAGCCTGTAAGATTTACACTGTTTTGCTGTAGATAATCCGTTCAAACACCCTTGTTTGCGTCTGCGCTTCTTTCTTTGTACGTCTCTGCCTTACAGCCAGATGGCGATTGCTATGTTATGTTGCTCGACACAGTGTTAACGCCGTGTTTGTCAAGCAGCAGCTGGAAAACAGGTGCATCATCCCTCTCATTCAATCTCTGCCTGTCGCTCTGGGCCTTGATTAATGCTCAGCCAAGCGCACGTGTCCAGGAGGAACACACATGCATGCACACAAGCAAAGAACCACCGTGACTCACAAATAAAAACAAATCAGATTTAGCTGCTATTTGTTTCACCGATTGGTTTCTTTTAAAATGTAACTTTCGCTTGGTTTCACTTTATTTTCATAGTGGGACTCACGAAAGGGGTTGTGTATCTTCTTGACAACAAGGGTGAATCCACTGCCGGGGCTGTGAATGCGGAAGAAGACCATGGCGACGTTCTGAGAGGAGCGGCTGGTGGTTCCTGTCGTTGGATTGGAACAGTAGTCTGTGTAGCGCTGATGAAGTGGAAGCTGATGGTCCTGAGTGTTGGGGAACTTCTCTCCCTTCAGAACCCAGCCATCGAACATCTGCAGGGGGGAAACGCACGGATGTTTTTGTTTTGTTCAGAAACTGCTCCAGTGGTTCATCATGAAAATTGCTTAGTGGAAAACACAAGATAAAGGTGCCATATGTAAGAATGTGGCCAAAAACTGTTACTACATCAAATTCAAAATACAGAGGTATTTAGGTTTCGTTTTTTTGACGTAACTGGCAACCCGTGGTAGCTCGGCAGCGGAGACTCTACTGACGGCAATAATTGATAGACGACGGTAGGTGGCGCCACATGCCAAAACATGATTTCAAAACATAAACATGATTTGCAATATTTTTTTAATGCAAATATTTTGGCTGTACTGCTGTTGTTGGTGAGTTCAGTTTGTTATATGAACATTATTCCTGAGTCTCTGTGACATATTAGGAGGATTTTATGACCAGTTGCTTTAGATTTATTACATAATGCACCTTAAAGAAGTGGAAACTAAATGTTTTAAATCTAGTGAGAACAATAACTTAACCTTGACTCAACAATCCACTTTGTGTAAAGACTGAAACATTTAAAGGACAATTAAGGTCAGTCCAACAATGCTGTCATCACCAGCCCACAAACTGATCTTCTTGTCTTCCTCACTCCAATTATTAGATGGCTGTGTGAGTTCTAAGTTTCTGTGAACGGGGGCCAACCTTGACGAAATCTCCAGCGCTGCAGTCGATGTTGACGTCAGAGATCTCCACGCTGATGACCTGATTTGGCTCGGCGATGATAAAAGCAGCGCAGGCCAGCTGTGGCTGAGATGCCACGAAAGTGAAGGCGCCATCAGTGGCCAGCATGTCCAAGCATCCTATAAAACCACACAAATACAAGACAGCGAGACATCAATTCTTCATTATGACAGAGAGTTTAGTTTTTATCCGAACAAAACTCATTGAATTGAGTTTCATCTTTGAGAAGTTTCATTAGTTTGGACTATGAAATTCTAAAATACAGCTACTATAGACTATTTACTGCAGGGACAACACAAATACATCAACATTACAGTGAACATCTTATTCTAAGGGTTTACTTGCAGAGTAAACAAAGCCATCGTTTTCAGCAACACTTACTCAGAGGTCGGCGGTAAATAAAATCCTCTTTTATTTTCTGCTCCACACCGAAGAGAGAATCTAATTCTTCTGAAGATTCAGAGTCCTGGAATAAACGTGACACTTACAGGTTACAGCTTCAACTTTAATGACACAACATTTCAACTCTTAGAGAAATTGGATCTTACCTCAATGTAGCGACTGATCCCCATCTTTGAAGAAAGGGAGATGAGAAAGAGAAGGAGTTGTGCGCGCAGAGGCAGAGACATGTTGAGTGTTTTCTGAAGCAGAGTGTGGGGGGAAATAACGGCTGCGACTGTGAGGTGGCAGCTTTTATAGGAGCATGACACACACACACACACACACACACACACACACACACACACACACACACACACACACACACACACACACACACACACACACACACACACACACACACACACACACACACACACACACACACACACACACACACACACACACACACACACACACACACACGCACACACACACACACACACACACAGACAAACAGGCCTACATCATAGAGGGTCACTGGAAAACAAGGGTATTTACAGTGATTCAGATGAAACGCAGTTGTTCAAAGCCACGTTAATGCACTGGAAAACGCGCTCGGCTGCAACCGCGTCTAATTTAGTAATTGAATTAAAAGTCATGGCATATTCTTTCCACTCCAAAATTGTTATTGATGAAGCCAATCTCCTCAATCACATGCATTATAGTGTATTTATGAAGTGCTTTCTTCGAACACTGAGCATTAAAGGACAACTTTTTCTCTGCAGTTCAGAGGCTTATTGTCCCTGATGCTTAGCATGAAATGCGTTTAAATGTATTTTCAAGGAATGAAATGCTTCCCGTTTGCACCCTGTGGTGACCTGGTATAAAGTCACAGTAGAGGAGAGTCATCTCAGGGCACGTTATCAGATTCTGATTCTCATTGTTCATCGTGGAACTCATCACAGTTGAGGGATGACAGGACAGCGGCCACTGAGATCCACACATCTGTGAACGTTTTTTTTTTAGAGGACACGCTCGTTGAAGAGGAGACTGGACTGAACTTCATCCAAATGCGTGTGTGTTTACGCAAACACTGTGATTCATTCAATTTTTTTTGCATTTATAGGAGCCAGAGATTGCCTGGAGAGGACGCAAGCTTCCATCTGGTCTCACTGATGACATCAAATTGCCTCCTCTACCTCATTTACCCCCCTCTTATCTTACCCCCCACTCTCCCTTCTCTTTGCTCTAGGGTCAGTGATTGTGATCTCTATAAAACCACAGGCTGGACCAGAAATAATCTCCTACAACTGTTTCACTGAGCTGGTCGTCGTTATTAGCGAAACTAAGGGGGAACTACTGGAAAGAAAAGGGTTTACGTACTTTTAAAGAACCGTTGAAAATCGATCTCAGCTCTCAATCTGTGCTGTTGCAGAAAAAACATAAAACCAAATCCTTCAAACGGGATTTCTGTCCTGAAACAAAATGGAACATTCACTTGTCAGTTCTTTTTCTTCGGACTCGTGTAGACAGAGTGTGTTATATAATCAGGGCAGAGGTTCATTTGTGTGAATTTTGTGCAGTTACCTTTATGATAATTATACGGTTTGTTTCCAATTGCTCTTGGCAGGCACAGGTTATAGACTGCAGCTGCGACCAGACACCCAGACAGCGAGATGCAGATTACGCTTGTGTTATTCTGGAGCGGTCTACAGCTGGCCAAAGCATTAAAACGTGGTATTAAAAAAATGATTTAACCGACTGAGGAGCAGCAGCGACACGTGTCTGACAACCCACATCTGAAGGAAGGACAAAAGCCTCTGTGTGAGACTCTGCCTCGCGATTATCTTCAGCTAACGAAGGCTGACGTGATCCCGCAGTCCTGAAGGTCTCTGATGCCATGTATGAGGGCACGAAACTGAAAAAAAACAAACAATAATGAATAGCAAACGCCCCCACCCTCACTTCTTTGTCTATGGTGCTGATGATGACCTATTCAAGGTGTATTACTTTCATTTTAAAGCCAGTGGTCAGTGATAACAATTAGTCATCTTACAAAGTCCTGTCTGAACCGATTAGCGGACGCGTGGCAGCTTAAGTGTGTTTTGCTAATGTGAACGACAGCAGCGGGAATGAAAAATGTTCCCATAATGCAGCATGGTGTGTGTGCATCTATGTGCATGTGTAACGTCGTGTTGCTACAAGTTCTTGTGCCTTGTGCTGCGACACATACTGTAATTTGTTTTAATCCAATTTATCAAATGAATCGATGGATTTTAATGAACAACGATATCAACTCATATTATGCTAGTCATGCTCATATCTTTATTTTTTATTCTATATTTTCTTATCTAACATAATCATATCTAACAGTCTATACCCAGGGTTCTCAAAGTGTGGTAACTGGAGGAAAAGCAGTATGTATACACCAGGGTATGTGATCATGGAGTTGAGAAAGTAAGAAAACTAGTTATAATACATGAAATAATAAGAATTAGAGTGACTTTATCTCTCACGCCATCTTATTCTAATTTCACTACACCAGTGTGTGAAGTACATGTGAGGCAAAGGACGATGACGAGATTTATTGGGCATAAATCTGCCTCCTGTGCGTAGCTGACTTTGCTCGGTCTGTTTACGTCGCTGTCTTTTAACATCGAGAGAGCTCAATGTTTCCTCAGTTTGAGAACATCGGTCTAAACCAGGTACGTCCAAAGTCCGGCCCACGGGCCAATCACATCTTTTGTCCAGCTTCTGTTTTATAATGTGTTATTTACGACCAGTGACGACGTGAGACGGAACCACTTTGCTCTTTGAAAATAGAGTGCATATCCGACTCCATGTGCAGAATTTTTCCATTTGTTCACTCGTGCGTGGCTAAGATCTGGTTACATTTCCATTTAAAAATTATAATTCTGAAAAATAAAAAACCTGGCCCTCCTCTTGGACACCCCTGGTTTATACTATTCCAAATTAATAAACATAATGTCCTGGTGAAATTTCTCTGCAAATGTCACTCTGCAGGAATACAAAAATGCACAAGTAGCAAAATTATAATTATCCTTTTACACCAGGAAGGCTTTAATGAGATCAAAACTATTTTTCCCAAGAGAGTGAGGCAGTCGGGGCAGGCAGTGGCAGAACGATAAGGTATCAAATTATACGTCATAAAACTTTGAGTGAGAATATTGAGTGATAAAAAAGAAAATGGTTGTGTGATTCTGTTCAAGTGTATACAGAGTATATACCCTCAACTGTGATGGAACACAGCCACAAGAATGTGACTCACGGTGATTCAAAGATCATTTAAAAACCAGCTCTTTAAGATTCCGCTGTTTTCGTAAATTTTTCCACGCTGACGGAGCGGCAAAGTAACAATACAAGAATGAAGTATTATTAGTGGGATATCCCACCAACATGTGATTTAAAAACACAGCTTGAACCAACCAAGTACACATTGAGCGATGATTTATGAAAGTTATGCAAGTGTGACTTCAATTTCATCCGTTTTAGGTTCAATTCATTCACAAAGCTCCTGGTCTAATTACTAAAATAAATTTAGCCTCTCTCTCTCTCTCTCACACACAAGACAAAAGCCTATAACACCATCTGGTGGCAAATGTAGGAATAGGTTTAATTATTAGTCAGAGGTTTTCTACAATGTAAGAATCATAAATACAGTTTTGTGCAACTAAGTGTTGATCAGAAAAGACAGAAGCAGTGGTGTGTGAGTTTCCTCTGAGTGTGTGATGATAGCCTCAGCTGGCCTGATGTTCGAGGACCCTCTCCATGTGGTCAAAGTTAAAGCAGCGCGTGTTCACTCCAGGCATTAGTGTCCGAAACCTTTCCCTGCGTCCCAGCATGGAACCTCTGTCTGCACACCTGCTCCCTGTCAAAGATAGCACATAAAGCTAAGTATCTCTGCTTAAATGTTCACACACACACACACACACACACACACCTTGTGTGGGTCTGTCAATGCAGCAGTCTAAGCCCAGCTCTCCTCACTGCCTGACTGACCCATTCATCTCCCGTGGGGGGGCTGTAATGAGCTGACCCTCCCCGTTTGGACTGACCTGACAGAGAGAGATTACACGAAAGCCTCCATGGATTTTCTCGGTTGCCCCCTCCTTGCTCATCCCTCTTCCCTGAAAGCGGTTAATTCAAAGTATATTAATGAGGAGCGATGGATAACACACTCTTCTTTTAATTACCTTCCATCCGAGATCGTCAGCGGAGGTCGGGCGACTCCCATCTAATGGGCCTTTTTGGTTTGGATTTGCGTTCAGGACGGTAAGAGTTCTTCACCTAATTTGTTTTAGTCTGAATACAAAAAACAATTCATTATTCATGGTTAAGCCATGGCAGAAGAATATGCACAATAAACTTTTATAAACAAGGTCTTGGACAATATGTATTGACACTGGAGCATCATGTAAAGATATATGTGTTGTCTTTGGGCCTATTTGACATGCAATCGGACAGCAAATAGGCCTAGAACTGACTGAGGGAGAGAAATCATGATAATTCAAAAAAAAATTCTCTAATCTGCTTAAATGGTAGTGGTAAGCACTCTGGCCTTTGCAGCAAGGAGACTGCAGGTTCGAGACCCGTTCTTTCTGCATGTTCTCCCCGTGTGTGCATGGGTTTTCTCTCCCGTTTCCTCCCACAGTCCATAAACATGCAGATTTGAGGATTAGGTAAATTGGACAATGTCAATTAACCATAGGTGTGAGAGTGGATGGTTGTTTGTCTCTATATGTGGACTGGCGATCTGTCCAGGATGTACCCTCCCCTATTGCCCTATGTCAGCTGAGATTGGCACAGCTCCTCATGATAGTTCTGATTCATAACATACAAGGCACTTTACATGGTAAGGTCAAGGCCTTAGGGTAGGGAAGGGGGTTAGTGATGATAAAATGAAAAAATGAAAAGGACAGACGTTAGAAACCTGTAATGGTTGTAAGAGGTGTAATTCAAGAATAAGAATACTTTAAACAAGGAAACTAATTTCATGGATCATCAAAATCTCAGAGAGCAGATTTGGCAAAACAAAGATCGCACACCTTAGAGTTCCCATTAAAGGCTTTAAATGCCGACGTGTTATTTTGTTCCAAGCTTAAATAAAAAGGCCTCTTCCTCAGTCTGACCCCTTGATCAACATGGGTCAATATGTAGTCAATAATCTGAAGAAGAGTTTTTGGGCTCAAAACACCTGCAACTGATTACTGCTATTAAAAAACAGCAGGGCATCAACTATCTGTGCAAGCTTCTCTGTCAGTCAACAGAGTTTTCAACACCAGCCACAAACTGATCTTCTTGTCTTCCTCTCTCTTCAGTGTTGGATGTGTGGCTTCTATTTTTGGTGAGGGGGGCCAACCTTGATGAAATCTTCAGTGCCGTGGTCGATGCTGATGTCAGAAAGCTCCAGAGTCATGACCTCACTTGGCTCATCAGCGACGATAAAAGCAGCACAGGCCCAGCTGTGGCTGAGGTGTCACATGAGTGGAGTACAGCCATCAGAGGCCCAGATGTCCCAGCATCCTAATAAGCACACAAACACACACAATTCTTCATTATGACAGAGAAAAGATTCACAAACATGTTTTTTCTTTGGGAAGTTTCATAGATTCAGACTTTAACCCTTCATGCTCGCACGACACAGAAAGTAAACAACTCCATATATGGTCATCCTGGGGGTGTGTTTTTCAGGTCTTCAGGCTTTACAAAATGCGTTTTTGGGGTTTTTATGTGTTGTGTTGTCAAAGTCATGATTAATTCCATTTCGATTATTCTATATCGAGTAGTAATAATTGTGGCAAAGTCGCAAAATAGACAATTTTTCTTCTATATTTGCTCATAAAAAAAAAAAAAAAAAATATTTCCGTATTTCCGTACTTTTTGCTCAGGTGTGCACATAAAAATATATTAAAAAAACTGATATAAGACACTATATTGCACATTCTTATAGCCTCTGTATAGATGGTTTAATATAGTAATGGAAAAAGCAGCGTAATTAAACATTGACATATGTTTTAATTAATGCTAATAAGAATGTTTATCACTGGACATTATAAAACACAGGTACTAGGCTATTAACTGCAGGGATAACACAAATGAAACACATCAAAATTACAGTGAACGTCTTATTTTAAGGGTTTACTTGATTGTTGCCAAATCCTCTGATTCTGTCTCTGATACAGAATCCTAAGTTAAACATGACAGAAATAAACGTCAGCTTCCAAGACATCAACTATCTTTGCAAGTGGATGCTCCTGTACGGTGCTTTTATTTTACTAAAGTGCAACCAGGATGGAGCCAGGAGGTCACTGTGCAGTAGTGGTATGGAACGACTCTATATTCATGTAAATGTATGTAAATTTGACCGTATGGGGTCCTCTCCTCGTACAGTTTCTGACATTCTCTGGTTTGAGGTTCCCTCACATTCTGCTGGGTGGGCCTTTGACACTCCATAAATGTGTTCCTTCATCATTCAGCCTCCACTGTGGTCTGCCCCCCCCCCCCCCCAGCCTAATAAACATTGATTAGTCCACATAATCAATGCACTCAATGACAATGATTCAGTGCACTGCATGACTGTATTGACTGCAATCAGCGGCCCTCTTTTTCATGCATTTTCTGCATTTTATTAGTAAAGTTTTGATGGAAAAACAATAATTGTGCAAACCCCCACCCCCACCCCCCTGCAGCATCAACAGACATATTTCATTAAGTGGTACCAAGATGAGATAAAAATCAATGCACCATCTGTGTAGAATAAAAAAAATAATATAATAAATTAATTTCAAAAAAAAATCTGAATGACCACCAGAAGGTGGCAGTGTTTAGCTGCTGTTGGCTTTATAGTACTGGCAGCCTTTGGCTCCTTTCTCATCATTAACTGTTAAATATTTTGTATTTTAACAGAGGTCCTTATTAAAGTATGACGCAAAAACTGTTTAGAATTCATAATCTGAAAATGCAGGAGTATATTTATATGTTATATTTATAACCGCAGAACTATATGGGAAAAACAAAACAAATTCACCCATCTGCAGTCAAGATAAGCATGTATGGGGGAGGTGGGGGGGGGGGGGTGTCTAACCTGACCTGTAAGTCTGTGAGGAAAGTTTTTGGGGAATACCGCAACACAATGTGCTCATAAAGTTTCAACGGCACCGTCAAATAAAACAAAACAAGAGCCGTGTGATGTATCACCTTTCACTGTTAAACAGTGAAATTCAAAGAAAAAAGGCATGAAAGGAAAACCCCAATGTGAGGCCCTGTAACTTTTCTATTCTTCCGTCTCCATGGCCATGCATGATCAGGTCAAGTAATGAATGTTGATAAAGTAGAAAAGCTGGTTTAATCAGGACGGATCACTGTGCAGAGGTGGAGAATGTCAGAGAGAGAGAGCAGGCACAGCTGCTTAGTGAGAAATCCAATATTGACTGTCGGGATAGATGTCCTGCATATTCTCTCATCTGTCCCAGGGGCTGTGGTATTATGCCTCTCACGTTAACACCCCTAATTGGATTAAAAATGGCTTGTTATTGGGAGAAAAATGACTGAGAAAACTATCATGATTATTGCCTCTCAACAATGTTGGCTCCCACAGCTCAAGAGGCAACATAATTGTCACGGAAAAAATGTCAAAATCGGGGCGACGCAGTCTCCTCTGGAACAAACACTTGCTTTGATTGATTGTGTTTTAAGAGGAAAGCAATGGGAGACAACGCTGTAACATTCAGTCCCTCATTCTGTGTTTTTAAAGCCAGAAATGTCACATCAACGTCCTCCAGCTGAGGCATTTTTTTGTTTTATACTTTCAAAAATGGTCTTTTAATCTGTTAGTATTTGTGTGTAAGAGGCAGGGAGAGTTTTGTAGCACTGCATATGCATACAGGCACGGCTGTGTGAACGCACGCATGAACAGAAATGAAACAGAGAAATCCATCAGACGTCCAATGGGTTTTGGTTTGTATATCCACCAGGAGCAGCCATTAACAGAAAATAAATGCTTGACGCCATAAAACTGACAGTGTCTCATTCATACTGACACCGGCTAAATTACACATAAAAGCACTGATAACATCATCATTAAATATTGATTTTAAGGATGGTTGAAACAAAAACAAATCCAGGCACAGGCTGCAGATGAGGGGATTTGGACGAGAGTCAAAGCAGATTGAACGGAATCCTCTTCTTTTTTTTTTCTTCTTTAAAGGCAAGCTACTGTGCATGATGAGAGAGAGAAAAAGATGGACAGAATAGAAGCGGAAGTAAAAAAGGAGAGAGTGTAAAAAAAAAAAGGGAAGAGTGGGTGAAAAGTAGAGAGAGAGGGAAAGGGGTTGGGGGGGGGGGGTTAGAAAGAGATTTAAGGCTGAGGCTCAGAGCAGATGTTATTGTTGATGATGATGGATGCAGGTTGTTGAGATGCAGAGTTGTTATCATGAGAGGCTCTCGCTGCTGCTGCTGCTGCCTCCTCACAGCACACACTTTCCCCCCAGATGTCCGTGTGTGTGTGTGTGTGAGATAGAAATGAGCAAACCACAGGCCAAAACTAGGTTAACATACTATACAAAATAATATATGTCAGTTTTAGGGCTGTGATGATTATGGTTTTGTCATGATTCCATCGCACATGATCCAATTTTGTAATAGGTATAGGTCATATTGATGTCATTTTATGTAAATTGAATGTCCTAAATTGAGCTGCCCCTGCTAATAATAAAATAAATACAATAGACTGCTTTTCCTATATGCAGTGTAAACTGAGCGCTGTAAGAAAATTCAATTATATGCCGTTCCAGAATTGAATAAAGCCTCTCAAAATACAAGACACGGCACAGAGGTGAGTCTTCAGATGAACAGATTGCAGATAACACTGATAAAAGCAAAACACGAAGACGAAAAGAAAAGCAGAGCATGTTCTATAGTAAGTGGCTGGCACAGATGTGCATGATGGTCAACTATCTTTGTTGTTGTTGTTTTATTTCACACTTACACTCATAAGCACCAAAGACTTTGAAAGGCCTTAATTGGATTAATTAAGGCCTTTCTATATCTCACACATGGAGAGCAGTAACATTCTCTTGCATTAAACCGTGCATCACTGGGCTACCTTACATCCCTGCAATAATCCAGACTCACTGCACACTGGCTGCACCACACACACACACACACACACACACACACACAAAGGCAGCAGGTGGTGTGTGTGAGAGTGTATGTGTGTGTGTGAGAGAGAGAGAATGGGATATGTTGAGTGGTAACCTGCTCTACACTCTAACCAGATAAAAGGTGCAGGACAGAAACATGTCGGTAATTGATTGCTAATTAGTCCCTTTGTTGTCGTCCATTGTGTCCTGACAGAGCTTTACCCGGGGCTGTCTATTCACACACACACACACTGGCCTCACAATGAGGGAATAAGCATAGACAGTCCACAATGAGACAGACTGATGTGACTCTAGCAGGCAGCAGAAAAGTGCTTTACTGTTACTGAACAGCCTGACAGTGTGAATGTTGTATATTTGTTGTATTCTCATGGCCTCACAAGCAAAAAAGCAAACATGCAGTTTTCACTCAATAATTCATGATGAGGTGACACGTCCACCAAACTGTCCATCTGCACCCCCTCCTCCTCCTCTCCACAGCTGTGAGTCTGCTTTACAGTACAGGAGTTGCAGCAGACTGTGTGCCAGTGCCACCAAGTTGCTATGCCCACATCTCTCTCTCTCTCTCTCTCTCTCTTTCTCTCATCAGTGCATGAGAAATTACCTAATGAGGAATGGGTCGCACATTTCCACAAACTCATTAACCCACGAGCGAGTGAGACTAATTGCAGCGTTTGGGTAATGTGATTTCACATCTGTTACTGCAGCCCAGGACACAGCATAGTCAGCACAAGCTGGATCGAGTGGGCTGAGCTCAGTCGAGCTGGATTCACCAGGACAACACAACACCTTCTCAGGCTGCTGCTCCAGCCTGGATGGATGGAGAAGCAGTCCTTTTGCTTGTATAGTGGTTATACCATTTGAAAAAGCGCAGTCATGAAATTTAGGTATAATTGTTTCACAACAAAGTATTTTGTTTAATATGACTTATTTTTCATTTATTTATATATACAATTAATTCCATCTGGAATAAGCAACTATGTGTATGTATTTACATATATATATATATACAGTATGTGTGTGTACGTGTGTATATGCAACAGAGATGGATAGATGGATAGATGGATAAAAAGTAAGAATATATATGCATATATATATATACAAATATATATATATATACATATACAAATATATATACACATGTATATATGTATATATATATATACATATACAAATATATATATACACATGTATATATGTATATATATATACACATACGTATACATATATACGTATACATATATACGTATACATATATACGTATACATATATACGTATACATATATACGTATACATATATACGTATACATATATACGTATACATATATACGTATACATATATACGTATACATATATACGTATACATATATACGTATACATATATACGTATACATATATACGTATACATATATATATATACATATATACGTATACATATATACACATACATATATACGTATACATATATACACATACATATATACGTATACATATATACACATACATATATACGTATACATATATACACATACATATATACGTATACATATATACACATACATATATACGTATACATATATACACATACATACATACATACATATATACGTATATATACATACATACATACATATATACGTATATATACATACATACATACATACATATATACGTATTCATACATACATATATACGTATACATACATACATACATATATACGTATACATACATACATATATACGTATATATACATATACATATATATACATACATATATACGTATACATATATATACACATACATATATACGTATATATACATATATATACATACATATATACGTATACATATATATACACATACATTTATATGTATACATACATATATACGTATACATATATATACACATACATATATATGTATACATATATACAGATACATATATACACATAAATATATACATATATATATATATATATACGTATAAATACATATATACATACATATGGGCATGTACTGTATATAATCTCAATATAAAAATATAATGTTTCTCATGTTATAAAAAACACCAACTCAAAACTTCAGGTCATTTCATTCAAGTTAATTGGGTATAACAAGATTTTGCTCGCGCACACACACACACACACACACACACACACACACACACACACACACACACACACACACACACACACACACACACACACACACACACACACACACACACACACACACACACACACACACACACACACACACACACGCGGAAAAGGGAAAAGAAATAAATGAATTTTTCAGGGTCTTGACTTAGGTTGGTATTTTCAATAATTCAGTAAGTGACTGCAAACAAATTTATGTTAATAAAAAAGGTGGAACCAACTGTTTAACGTGGGGAAAAAAAGTAATATACTTTTGTTAATTATGATTAATCCTTGGTTTAACCCTGCTGCATTGTTACCGAAACTCCAATTATAAGTTTACCCGGCAATGGGACTGCTTATGGTAATGCCATATCTCATCAATTACCATCGCGTGACCGTAAATTGGCCTCAGCGCTGACAACGAGATGAGGTTAACACGCTGATTAATTTGAGCTGCTGTGATTTCAGGCTCAAGTTGACACTTCTAATCTTTGACACAGACAGTATAAGTTGAGGTCCGCACTCTCTCATCACGGACTAAACATTTTATTTACTTCTTTGGAAGCTTCAAGCTCATTTGAATGTTTTACGCAGAAGAAGGTAAAGAAGAAAACACATAATCAAGAGGTGAAAAGTCAACTATTTATTGTCTTTTTTTTTGCTGTGACGCGCATGGTCCCTTTCATGATGAGTGTAATCATGAAAACACGTTAGTTTAATGACAGTTAAGTCATAAATAGATGATTGATTTCATCCAAATGAGCACACACTTGCTGTTGCGCACGTCTATCAAAGGGATTGGAAGAAATTGTGACAGATTTGTAAATAATAATGAGGTCTTGTAAACGCCCATTTCTGAACGTTTTCTTTTCACTTTTTACTAATATAAGTTTGCATTGTATTCACCATATTGTGAATAGATGTGTGTTTTTTTTTAGTTAAACACTCACCAAATGTTAATTATGTGGACTTTTTACGTCTCATCCATCATTTTACAAAACAGTTCCGAGCTGCAAGTCAACCTCCAACAAACTGCCTTCGAGTACAGGTTATATTTTAAAAATTACAAATAAATTTAATTTAAAAAAACAAAAAAAACAATAGGTGAGCCATATTTACCGCAAAACACCTCTTAACGCATAGGTTTGGTTAGAATCATCTGCACACTGATGAACTTGGGGCCAAATGTGGCAAACAGCCAAGACCAAATTACGCAGCAAATATTCCCCGCTAGTAACGCAGTATTGAATTATGATAATTATTGTATTATTATGAGAATAAATCTGGTGGAATTAGTTTTTATACAGGTGTACAATCCACAAAATTGGGGGGGGGGGCCCTCAATTGACTTTAAATCTAATAAAATATATTATAGCTATAATATCTAATGGCAGGAAACTTAAAACTATATAGTCTAGTGTTGACAGTGTGATCAGTGAGATGACCGTCATGGTTAAAATAAAAGCAATGACCGTCACATTACAGCACTGACATCTTTACCGGTGCTGTCTGCCTGCACCGTGGAACCATTCACCCTTCAAAAAAGACTCAACCCCAGCCACCGCACAGACTCCAATAAATAGCCTAAATAAATAAATCTTGCAGAGCAATGGGCGCACACGTTTACGCAACAAAAACCTGCACATTTTGACGCCACAATAAAGCTCAGGATATAGGTCACACAGCGACGATGACACAACACTGTGCTCAGATAATGGAGACACGAATCATCCTTGTGTTGACATTCTTGAAAATTACCTTTATTCGTTTGTCATTTTTAAATTGGTACAAACCCCGTCAATGTGGTGCATTTCGATGAAAGATCAAACACTTAAGAAATGTGTCAAGTAATAGCACATACAATAAGTTAAAACATGTCACAAAAAAGACCAGCGGGTACATAGCAAGAATGTTTCATCTACACAAAACATCCTAAAACATAGTAGGCCTACTGAAAGATAAGTGTACTGTTGTATATATGTTTTCCTCTTTAGATTTGTCGCTCCCGTCTCATGCAGACGGAGACATGGTCGCCTCAAAAGTATCTCTGTTCAATCTGAGTGGGAACCATTTTTTTTTCTCCAGAAATGATCCAAGTGTTTAAATCCACATGCAACTGTGCATGCCCGAGACCCACAGGCCCCCACCTACAGTATGTGATGCGTGTGTTTGGTAGGCTGTTACAAAAATGTATACCAAATCTTATAAATAACCGTTTTGACTTAACACAACTTCACCTGAACACAATAACGTGTGCGTAAAGACACACTCAATGAAAACGCAAATACGACAATTGTTTGGCTCTCGGTAATTAGGGCCTATAGTCTAGAGATCAATACAATATTTATTATCAATAGCTGATAAAATCCTTTTTGAGTTTACAAGATAAATAACAAACTCAAGTCATTTTTTTCCCCTTCCGTTTGTCCATCCCTCTTTTGTCATTATGTCTAGATGAAGTCACACACACACAGTCTCCATTTAAGTCCATTTTAGCTCGTTCGTTCTCTCGTGTTGATCTAAATGGCGGAAGCGGGGGAATGAGCCACAGGGTGGTGGTGGTGGGTGCTGGGATTGGGTCACTAAGTGAAACTCATGGACACTGTGTGCTCCAGCGCTTTGCGCCGCAGTGACGCGATGCTTGTCCCTCTCCACATGTCACTGTCCGGGGAAGTACACAGCTGCGGGGAGCCCGATACGTTCGTGGGGCCAGAGAGAGAGGCCGACATTCCGGGGAAATGCGACTGGTAGAGGTGGGACTGCAGACCAGAGCCGTTGGATGACAGGCCGTTGGAGAGACCCATGGAATTTGGCGGGCCTGGGCCCAGGCTGCACTGTGACAGAGACTGCGCCATGCTCGGCTGACGACCCAGATTGGGCGGTAGCTGCAGCTGGGAGACACCCGGCATCCCCGTGGCCCAACGAGAGTCGTTGGCGTGGAAGGAGCACAGGCTGTTCTCCATGGCGGCCGCGGCAGAGAACTGGGGCAGGCCCGGTGTTGGGAGCAGCGTCCCCGGGGAGCGGAAAACATTGGTAGTCTTCTTCCTTTTCTTCCACTTGGCGCGTCTGTTCTGGAACCAAACCTTCGAGCAGAGAATCGAGATCGTGAATAACCAGGAGGACGAGCATGATGATGATGATGATGATGATATGAGGAACATTATCTGCAGATGATTGTGATGGTGGATGTGTAGGAAGCAGGTCTCCACAGTAATAATCCACCTTTACGCACGACAATCTCCAAAAATATGGCTCCATCTCGGTCTGCATATTATTATTCCAAGAAAGATTGATATATAATTATTTATTCTGCACCATAGCAACAGCGGATTTGAGCATCATGCATTCTTTTTCTGCAACGAGAACTGGTCAGAGTCTGACTTCATAAGCAATGATCACATGACTGGACAATCTGAATTAACAGGAGATAAATGTCGACCTTTTCCAGCTGCCCTATGGACCCACATAAACGTATATATTCACTGCAGCAGCAGAATAGATAAAGCTTTGATTTCTCTTCAATGGCAATCAATGTACCAATCAACGACTCATTTGTTTATTTATTTACAATTTTATAACATCTATTATACACTATTGTAAGTGTGTACGGTGCTTTTATTTTGAAGGCGTTTTATAAAAATGTGACAACCACTTCACTGTTTTTTGAGCAGAAATAATTATTCGTATCCACAAACAGATTAACTCAGTCTTAAATACAAACTTATATACGCGGAAAATTTAAAATCCATCCATCCACTCACGTGCACGAGGCGCACAAAACACACGTACACAGCAAACAAAAAAAAAAAGAAAGAAGAAAATGCATTGGGCTTTATAAAGACTTCATCATCTTCGGGAGTGATTAATGCGCGCGCGAGGCCTTGAGTCGATGCCTCCGTATTAAAAGTGAAATCTCGCTCTCATTCCGCTCAGCCATCCGTGAAACGTCGCCCAAACCCATTACACTAGGGGGGAAAGAAAATGCAATTTCTCATTCCATTAAAAAACTACAATATATTCTTGAGTCCTATTAAGACGTCGCTGAGAGAGCATTTTAAAAATAGAGTCCGCGTGGAGGCACGCGCGCACGCACGCGAACCAAGTGAAGGCTCAGCTGCACCTGCACGAGCCACCATTAAATGTTTACCAACAGCAACCATGGAGCCGAGGTTTGGAACCTGCAGCACTGGATGCAGCAAAGAATTGATTATTAAGGTGACTAATGATTGCGCTGCTTTTATTGCTTTCAGTGGGATAATTTGCATGAATTTTACATCACTGCTTAATAACCCGTTTACTATTATAAATAAGACTGAAAATGGCTGATAATGTGTGTGGTTTGCATGGAGTCGGCGTATGATTGTTCGAAAAATAAGCATTATGCAGTATAAAAAGTTTTATTTTTATTTTTAGTATGAGTGTACTACTTCCCTCCCCTAATGTAAAAATTTATTATTATAGGATTTTAAATGGCACCACTTAAAAGTAAAAAACTGCAATTTGCAATGGCTCCGTACAAAAAGGAACAGAAATAAATTAATTCCTCAGGGTATACAGGCACCAAAGGTGATGTTATTAAATATCTGAAAAATTAAATAGACATATAATATAAGCATTTATGTATTTATTTAACTTCATTTGCATCCCGTTCTCGTTTGTCGTGGAAAAAAGGCGAGAAATGTTTCAGCACCTTGGACAGAGACCATGTAAAGGTTCGATCAGCAACAGTTTCTTCAACTTTAAATCTATTTTACTATAAAGCTAAACAACTTATGAACGTATGCTTATTATATTATTTTAATGTATTTATCGTTCATCTTGAGGTACATTTTTATTTCTGATTTAATTATATCTCTAATGTTTGTATTATAGCATTTGGCCAACTGATGTTTTTAATGTACTATAGAAATAAACGTAAGATCGTTTATTTAAACAGCATTGTTTATTATTATTATTATTATTATTATTATTATTTTAATCTTCGATTATATTATCTGGTTCTTGAATGTCACAATACAACGGATATACTCGGTGCTTGTTTCAAGAAATACATACAATGTATATATTTCGAAATTACAAATATCTACAAGTGATAATATGGCAAGATTTTGTACTTGGAGTAACAACAGTAATAACTGAAAATAGACTATGGTGAATGACTTCATCTTACAAACACACATGGGAAACTGACGTGATTTCAGCCGATTTCTCACTGCCCCCTATGAGGTGTTATATATCATCGCTTTTGGACCCTTATTCGTGCTAAATTAAGATCGAATGTGGACCCAAAACCAACTATTTGCCATGTCAGAATTTGCAGCTTGTAAATACCTGAACTCTGGACTCCGTGAGGCCGATCCTCAGCGCCAGTTCCTCCCTCATGAAGATGTCGGGATAGTGGGTTTTGGCGAAGCTGCGTTCCAGCTCGTTGAGCTGTGCCGGGGTAAAGCGTGTCCGGTGCCGCTTCTGTTTCTGCTGACTGGCGGACTGACTGGAGCTCTGCTGCGGCTGCTGTTGCTGCTGCTTCTCCTGCTCCTTCCCGTTTACTGACATGACGGCAGAGTTGGATCCCACAGTGGCGATGTCTTCTCCCGGCAACAGAGTGGTTCCCTCCACTGAATCCGAACCAGGGGCCATGTCTCCCGGATGCCCCTGGTCCGACACGCCGCCTCCCAGTCTGCACTTGAGAGCCTCTCGGTGTCCGAGTAACTCTGCAGCATCCTTCATCCCTGAGAGGAAGAAGAGAGGCTTTCAGTGGATAAATACACGGCAAGCTGTATTCAATGAGCATGGCGTCCTTATATGAAATAATGTAGATTGTTAATACAAATAAATACACACAAGTAGCCTAAGACACAATTTCATGCGTCATTTTGCTGATAAATTACACGAAAACACTCGCAGAGACAAACCATTTAACACAATTAACTACACAGCCTATCTATCACTTCAAAAGATGAATAAATAAGAAGTTGGAAGTCTTACACTGGAGTTTAGGGCCGGGGTTGACGGATGATAACTCGCCGAGCCGAGCATCCAGGAGGTCGGCGTGAGAGAGCATGGCGTACCGCTCCAGGGTGAAATGCGGTCCAAAAAAATCCCTACAACTTTGGGGCAATTTCAAAAGTATATCTCGTCTAAATGAACGAAAATTCAGTTTGTGGTTAAAAAAGGGAGGTCCCTTGCATTATAATGTCCTTTAGAGCGACGGGGAGGCGCTTATTAGCTGAAAGAAGCCGTGCGCTTCCTCAAATCAGAGCCAATCACAGCGAGAGCTTGGAAATGTCAACGACGTGACTCCCCCCCTCTCCATCCTTTCCTCCCTCCTTTCTTTTGCTTTCTCTTTTTTTTTTATTAAACACACATACGCTCGCACACACGCACGCGCACATACCAAAACGTGCACGAAACCCTCTACAATTCAATTCAAGCCACTGTTGCCACTGCGTCCTCTGATTTATTAGCTTTTCATGCTCAAATTATTCCACGTTAAACGTCCTAATGTGTTTGTTTAATCTCATATAGAGCCTGTGCCATGACAGCACTCCTGTCTGTAGACACACATACGTGTAACATATTGGAGTGAGCTCGGGCTTGTTTTGGAGATTGGGCCTTTACAGTTGTCGCCATCAGAAGGAGGTTCCAACTGAATAATTGCATGTTCAAATATCAGTTTTACTATATTATGTGATTCTGCTTCAGGTCAGAATATGGACAAATGAGTTCCCAAATGGTATTTTCAGTTTATTACTCTTAGTTTTGTTTTGTTGATTAAAAAAATGAATTCTGCGTTTGGGAGGAAACGCTAATTAAATGTATTTGTGGTGACACAGTATTGGATTTGGAAACCTCACCCTCAACCTCCCACGGCCTTGGATCACAGACAGAACGAATATCGCTCCCGTGGCAGGTGATTTGTGGAAACAAATCGAGGAAATAAATAAATAAACGAATATAGATGGATTTAAGCTCTGTTACTGATCGGCCGCTTTAACTCCCATCGACTTTTCATCAACACCGGCGCAATTAAAGCTATTTAGGCTCCAACAAAATCAGACGTGGTGGATCCTAAACGATCGTGCCCCCTTTAGCAGTGGTCTATAAGTAGGTCTATTATACAATTAACGGGACAGTCATTGATCTGCGCTCGACTCTCACTTCTCCAGACAGTCGTGGTTAGAGCGCGCGGCTCTTGGCAGATGTCAGGGTGAGTCTGCTGAATGGACCACCGCCTGGGACTAAATAGGTTTCTTTGCAGCCGCACAAAGGAGGCGTCCGAGCGAGGACTCCTCTCTCTCTCTCTCTCTCTCGCTGCACCACATGGAGGCAGCTCATCCTTTATGCTCCTTAACCGCAATCTGCCGGGGCGCAGGGAAGTAGCCTATAATGTGGCACAGCATGGGAACTTAAGGGAATGGACTGGCGCATGTGGACAGGTGCAGAAGTTTTAGGATAAGCAATCAGCAGCAACTATACAGCAACTACAGCAGAGCCTCGATTCATTTCATTCACATGTGTCGACAAGGAGGGAGAAAATGGAGCGTCTGTGCTGAGAGTTGCGAGGCCGCAGACCATGTGATGGTGAAGGGCTTGAGTCGTGCAGGACGCACGGTGTGCGCTCTGGAAGTTGTTTGATTTCCAAGTGTATATACGCACGAATGATGGAACACAACAATTAATAACTGTACTCTCAAATCAGAAACTATGAATGTTTCATATATTATCAGAAAAAGTCAATCAAGTTTAAATAACATTTTCATTACATTTCAGGATTATTTTCAGGATTAAAAAAAAAATACTGGGCGAATTCAATTAAAAGTCTAATTCTCCTCACAATTAGGCAAATATTTTTTACTATTATTATGTTTATTATTATTATCAGAAAATGTGTCCTGCAAGTTGTGTTTTTTAATTTATTCACTTTTGTTTATGACAACAACATAATCTCTTTTTTTGGAAATAGCTGTATGCCTTTCCCTTTAAAGCAAAAAAAAAGCCTAATTGTAATTTATTATTTATTTACTAAATATGCATGAAATAAAAATCAAAAGGTCGTAGTTCCTTGAGTCTACTTATATCTAAAGACTTTCGTGATAAATATTGATGTGTGTGGTTTGCTGCATTGAAAACAGTCCAGCTGTCCGACCCTCGCGCTCTAACTTATTGCTGTAATAAGAGGAACCCACTTGAAATGGGTCTGTATCTCACTCAGCCTCCCTAACTGGACCACATCAATCTTCCCCAGTAAAAAAAAAAACACACACACACTCACACGCGATCCACGCGGGTTAATGCGGCGCATCTGAGTGCGGAACGGCTGTTTACACGCGAGGAGACACTTTTTAATGGAAGCGCACCAAAAACAAATGCAATTTTGTAGAGCAATTTCAAAGATCAAGAATTCCGTGTCCACCCTCTCCGCGCTTTTTTAGCAATCAAACTGCGTTAAATCCATTGTTCATATGTTTCTCCACAGAGGAGGCAGACGAGCACAAGGCAAAGCAGATGCACTATTTGAGATTCTTTACACCACCCGCACTGTATGAAGGAGCAGGAGGAGAACTGGTTTTATATTATGTTCTGGCCTGTTTCTGCATTCACCCAGTTATAGAAATCTGAAAGGAGAGAAGAGGGGAAAAAAATCGATTTTCCATTTGCTCCCTAACGCTGTAGTTTTGTGCGGGTGATTTGATGACAGTCGTAGGAATAATTGGAGCGGACCAATAAGAGCTTTGCATCCGAGCCCGAGAGATGCAGAGAGACGCGAGAGTGGAGAGCCGCAGACAGCCAAAGCCATTAGAGGCTTCCCTCTCCGGCCACCCAACCTGGCTGCAACCTTCCTGCGCATCTCATGCCCCAATTAGGCCTCCTGCCCTCCGCCTGCTCTCCGTCACTGCGTGATCTGGTGCACGGAGCGGTAATCAGGGCTTCAAATAAAATAATCAGCAAAGAGGAGCGATTTCCTTAATGAGGAAGACGAGGCGTCGGTCACGGACACTGTGGTGAGGTGGCGGCGTGAGTGCGCGCGTGGACTTCTACCTCTTTCTCCTCTCTTTGTTTTGTGTGTGTGTGTGTGTGTGTGTGTGTGTGTGTGTGTGTGTGTGTGTGTGTGTGTGTGTGTGTGTGTGTGTGTGGTTATTAAACGCAACAATGGACAAGTCACAATAGGCGTCATTGGTACGTCGTTTCCACAGCCTTTTAAAACGCCTCTAAATTGGTAAATGTTGGCCCCTATAGTGTCAGTCAAAAAGGTGGGATATCTAAACATCATCAAGGAAAATTACCCTCCTATAATCTGTATTGGGTGGCACCAACTTTGGAGGCAGACACATGGGGGTGCTTGCAGCTGAATTCATAAATTATTAACAATAAATAAAACTACAAACCTCATATAGTCCTGCATCTGGAACTGATAATTATTTTCACTTTTTTTAAACCCATTAATTTGAAGATTTCATTGAAAATGCTGTCGTCAGCATCATCAATCTTCAGTGTAAAAAGGCCTCTTAAAATAATAAAAACTTTATTATTGATATTATTTATACTACAACATAGATGAAGCCATTTAAATCAAATAGCCGTTTAAAAAAAAAACATTAATAAATAAAATTTAAAAAAGGCTATGGAACTTCTTACACTGAATTTTAACAGCCAACGTGTGCCAAAACGAGATGTATATACTTAGATTATCGATGCATACAGTGTATTGCGATTATATACATCATTCATTGACCTGCCATTTCTCCACTGTAGTCTAATCTGAAGGATTTCTGAAAGTTTCTGGACCCACACATTGTCTCCTACTGCCACAACAACAACCAACAACAACCAACCACTGGCTGTCACACTTAAAATACACTTACCCAAACTAGCCCAATATCACTGTATACTGTCATATTTATGATACAACATTGACAACATAATGTACAGTATAGTGTCTAGTCAACACAGATTCACACTTAAAGGACCAGTATGTCGGATTTAACGGTATTTACTGGCAAAGTTCTATATTGCAACTAACTGAGCACGTTCTGCCTCATGCATTGTCAGGCATTGAGTGTCATTTGTCCATTGTAGGCTACTGTACAAACATGGCCGCCTCCCCATGTTAATGGGCCCTTATGAGGTAACAAGCAGTTGTTAATATTCAGGTCATTGAAAACAGTGTCATAGATATTTGAAGGATTTTATTGCATATTCTTCTTTTTGTTTTGTATATCTCATTCTATACTTGCACTACAATGGTGTTTTATTTTATTCTTGTTTTATCTCTGTCCTTTGGCTGCTGCAACACGTGAATTTACCCACTGTGGGATCAATAAAGTCCCTAAATGCAAACAGGGTCTTCAGATTTAATTAATTAATTCATCTTCTAACGCTTTATCCTCCACACGAGGGTTGCAGGTGCCAATCCCAGCTGACATAGAGCAAAAGGCGGGGTACACTCTGGACAGGTCGCCAGTCCATCACAGGGACACATATAGAGACAAATAACCATTCTCTTCACACTACGTCAATTTAGTGTCCAATTTACCTAGTCCCCAAATCTGCATGTTTTTGGACTGTGAGAGGAAACTGGAGAACCCGGAGGGACTTGCATCTACAAATGTCTTTGCTGAACTGTTATTTTTCTTAATAATGTTCATATCTGTTTGAGTATGTGTGCTTTTGCGCTCAAACTGCATCTAATTTTGTTGATTCAGTAGCGACTGTAACGTTGATTCTGATGTAGTGTAATCTGAAAATCACTGAACTGCTGAGAATCCCTTTTTTTGTTCTTCTTCTTCTTCTTCCTCAGAAGCATGGTGATCAATTTGAAATCAAAGTAGTTTTCTTCTCTTTCTGAGAATACACCCCGGAAACAACAGGGTGAGAGGCCAACAGCACGACAAATCTGCTTTCAAATCTATTTTGACAGTTTATTGACTGAGAGTGTATCTGCTGAGCGTTGCAGTGCAATTGTGATAAAAAAAAAAAGAAAGAAAGAAGAAGCTTGATTTCGCTTGATCATGAGCTCTGTATGTTTCCATTTGTTTTCTCTGTGCTGGCAGCAGTGTGAAGCATCATTGTTTGAATGTGCTTTTCCCCTCCCATTTATTTGACCTCTGTTGATGCAGTGCCCGTCACAAGCTGTGCTTGACCTGTGATGTTTCAACAGCACAAGCAGAACTAGGCAGGGTGATTTTTTTTTTTTTGAATCCTCATCCTATCTTTGATAAATCTCATTTTAAGCAGCAGAAAAAATATTTAACCGACAACATATTAAAGATAATCATCTAATGTAGCAGCCTGACCTCAGTCTTTGAGGTTTCTACCTACAGATCTAACTCCTTCTCCTCCCAGACACCTTGACTTCCCCTCCAGTTCTGCTCCAGCTATTAGAATATGTTCTTTCTTAAGTCTGGTCATTAGTTAGGTCCATTACTGTGAGTCCATCATTAGGGAGCTGTAATGCATCATTGAAGGTAATGAGTGTCTTACATTACTGGCGCCAGCGAGCCATCGACACACTGAATGAAACCCTCATTTTTTTTTTTTTTTTTTTTTAAAACCACCACCTGAAAACAACACAGCATTTTACTGATGTTAGCCCAGAAGCTGTCGGAGTAAGGTGATGGTGACATATTAAACAGTAACCAGTGGTCAAACATAACATTTGAGATGTGTTTCTTGACTTAACAATAATACCAGAAGATTGTGATTGAATGAAATATCCCCATTGCAGGTGGTAAGAATACATTTTGTCCTCTCACCCACGTGCATACACCTCCTACACACACTTGTGGTTCCTAAAATACCAAATAAAGAGGAGGACTTGGGTCAGTAGTGTTTCTGAGTAGCTTCAAATTAGAAACATGTGCCAGTAATTATCAAACTGCAGCAAAGCCACATCATGCAATTTTATGCCTCAGCAAATTAAAGAATAAATGGGATTAGTCGCTTTGACCTTGCTCACTCTTGGTGAACCTCACACAGACTTAAAGATACACACACACACAGGTGGGGCCAACATATAGACTACGAGAGGGATCAATAAAGAGATGTACATATAACACATCCTGTGATAAAGATGTGAAAGCAGAACGCCCATGAAATGAAACAGGATGGTACACACACTGTTTTGTAAACAGCTAATGAGGACTAGCGGTGGGAATCACAGGGAACCCTTATGATATGATATGACACATGGTCCACGATACCAATAATGCAGCGATTCTGCGATAACCAATATATAAGACAATCATATAGCGATACATCACGGTATACGTCTAACTGAAGAAAACAAAACTTTAAACGAAGAGAACAACGTGCATAAAGTCTGTGTATTGAACAGTAAACTTCCTCTTCTTAGACAACTTGAGCAGTGCCACCGTGAGGAGACGCAAAGTAGTGACGCGAGTTAAACTGAAAGGGACTCTTTAATTTAGAGCGCCTTCATTTGTTAATTAAAATATCTAAAAAAAAATTGCGCCAGGGATTCAATTATCATATTGCACGAGGAAGGATGACGGTATATCACCAAACCGATATTTTGACCCACCCCTAATGAGGACACTTATAGATGATGATGCATTGTCTAGTTTATCTATCACAACTAACTTGATCCCTTAACCTAACCTAAAACTAATTTTAAAGTGAAGAACAGCCAAAATGTCCTTGCTTTCCATGTTTTATAAGTCAATATTTTCCTTACAATGGGACACACATGTGGACACTCATAGATCCTTATATATTTATCCCCTTATCCTAACATTAACCATCACAACTAAATGCCCAACCCTAACTCAATTATAACCCTAAACCAGGTCTTAATCCTCTATATACCACAATGTACATCTCACCTGTAATTTGACCCACATTAGAACTTTAGGGATGAGCCGATATAATATCAGTATAATGAGTGGATCCAATATCAGAATTTTTTTTTTTATCCAACACAATCTGTTATCCCTAAATCATAATAATTATAATAATAAAAAAATAAGTATATGTAAATGCTTCACTAACAGATATAGAGCGGTTTGTCAGCACTGTCGTGACCAGGAGGTGAGTGAGCGCTGCAAATGTCTGCCATGCAGTTTGATCATGATGGTTTTTTAAATGGCTGGTGATGGCAAAACAGGTAAATAATGTCTTTTTGACAGCTACAGTAAGTTAAAGATTGTACTGGACTAATATCAGTGTGAGTAGAAATGCCAATCTGTGATGAAAAAAAATGTAGAAGCCATTACAAATTAAGACAATGTTTTCGTCCATATTTGGCTTACAGAGAGAGAGAGAGAGACAGAGAGAGAGAGAGAGAGGTGTGTTGTTTGCATGTGGTTCTGCTTTCGCTGACCATCACATCTCGCAGCCTTCCTGGTGTTTTCAGTGCGTTGTACTCACCCAGCCCAGTTCAGCTCGTCTCTCACTTCACAAATCCCACACTTTCCCATCCATCCGTTCTCTTTATCACCCTCTCCTCATCTCCTCCCTCTCTCTCTCTCTCCTCTCCTCCATCCTCTCCGCCACATCTCTGCTGCTCCTCTGTTAAACACGGCGGCACTACCCCTCCCAAGATTAATTGATCATCAATTTAGCTCTAATTTGGACCAAGTCAGCTGGTAAATGGGGCAGTTTTCCCTGATTGTTAGTGAAATGTGTGCAAGTACATTGATAAATTTTGATTATTTATCAATTACACCCAAATGAACTAAATCTATTGAATAAATTCCAGCCTGATTGCCATAATAGAGTTTGAAAATATGGCTATTGATAATGATTCCGACTAATAGTCTTTTCCGGCCGTGGTTGCCGGCTTGTCGGAATGACAACACAAAACTCATTTTTCACACAATCAGCTGAGTGAGTGTGAGGCCGATCTTTCATTAATCAGTCACATTACGGAGCTGATACGCCGTAATACGCGACGCTTTCCTCACAAAGACTCAAACACTTTGTCATATTTTATGTCAATTACCAGTCATTTCGTTGTGTTCCATCAAGACATCTTGTAATAGTTAACATATGCTAAGGTAAAGCTCCTCTGTCCCGCCCTCGGGGAGCTCCCTCCACTGGAGGATGCCGTCTCTGTGTTTAGGGGGAGACAAGCGCTGATGATGAAATGGCTCCTGTTCTTAATTTCTTATTTTCCTGCAGCGGTGGCACTTATGGGAAGGGTGGAGCACAGGCTTTTTTAAATGGACCTGCCAACGTGTTTTCCCAAAGTTAATGGAAAAGCAGCTTGCTGGAAAATAGGAGAGGGGAAAATTAGAATTAGGTTGTGAGGCTTTCACACACATAATAAGGGATAAGTGTGAGCCACGGGCTTTGTTTCCACACAAACATACAAATTAGTGCCTTCATTTTTCTTCACAGCTTTGCAATGAAAGTGATCACCTGAAGGTGATCTTTTAGTTCCTTTGGTAACAGTAACAACATGGTAATATGGAAGCAATGTTATGGTATTTCTATATTTTCTAGTTTTTTTAGACAACTGTTAACAAAGTTGTTTTAATTTGAACTGCATTTAATTGAATTGGAATGTGTGCAAAAATTCCTAATTCTAATTCTACAGTGATTGTAGCCTAATATAGTCCTGATTACAAATGACTGATTTTGGAATTTCCAGAGATGATATCACAATTATACAGAATGATATCTAAAGTAATATCCAGGTTATGGCTTGGTAATTAAAATAACTAGAGGCTACAATTTTAATATCTTCACGACATTTTTTGTTTTGCCATATGTCTCAAACGACTTCTTGAATATTACTACGATAGTAAGATGTTAACACCAGAATATTGATTCATATTACCCTATTAAATTACTCCAATTTTCTTAGTGTAGAATACATTTAATAGAAGAGTCAGAGGATGCATTAAAACCTAAATTGAGGATGAACGAAACCCTATACAAAGGTGATTTTGCTCTTATACATGTGTCCTCTCCACTGTGCCTGCAGGCAGAGAGGAGGGAGCTAAAATAACTGCAATATCAGCCTTCTCTTTTAATCAACGATATGAGGCCCTCTGCACCAATCATGGCCGCTGGAAGCAACTTAATGATCAGCATTTAGACTGGGCAGGTAAACCACCACGCCACGGAGCCAACACGGGGGCCAACTGCAGGTGAATTAACCCGGTCCAGATCTAATATGCTGGTGTCAGCTCTGGTTAGTGCGTGGCTAAGTGCGGCCAGTATTGGCAGTGGCATAGCATCCAACATTGTCTCTCTCATATATGCCAGCAGGCAGGTATCTATAATCGATGGCCACTTTCAATTGGACAGGCTGTCTGTTAGTGGACAGCAGAGGTTGCGCAAGTGGGGGGGGGGGGAGCAACACTGCGTTCACCACGTGTCTTTTGTCGATAAGTAGGTTAGAAACGTTTCAAATCAAGTCAAGGACCCCCCCCCCCCCAAACAATGCATCAATCTTCTGTTACATAATAAGCATTGATGAACACATTAATATGTCTGTTCACTCACATTTAAATGAATTTACAGTAAAACTACATGAACCTGGTGGTTTTGTCCAGCCTCTGTGCTTTCACCACAATAATTAAATATTATTTACTCTGCAAACAACGAAAGGCATTTCCACAGTTTAGCATCTCACACATCATTTTGTGTTTAGTCGTTTCCAGTGCTACAAAAAATAAAGACACTTTTAAAAAATGCCATTTCAGCCTATAATTGAAGTGAGTGGGGACTATTACAACCCAAACACAGCGCCTCTAAAAAAACATATATAAGTTGAATGATTAAGATGAGAGATCAATAAGGTTTGACAGAAATATCTGCACCTAATGAAGTCAGTAAATGAAATCAGCCACCATTAGCCTCATTTCTGTGGAGACAGAAGGAGGTCAGACAAATGGAGAAATGTGAATTAATTCTGTCGAAGCCGGAACGACCTACTGATGCTGGGTTGAAAGGTTTTTCATATCCCCACATACTATTCATTATTTCCAAAACGAACTCCGCAGAGGTGAGCTACATTACCTTGACTAATAGGCCTGAGTGGGTTTTCCTTTATTTCGCCTCTTGAGGTGCGGAAGCCTGACTACAAATATGTGCCTGTGACTGCTTAAAAACTGGGCTTCATGTTAGGTGGACTTGCGGCTTTACCTCAACTGTCCTTTCTTATTCATCCCTCACAATGAAAAAACCAACAGCAAGACTCTAATGTGTTCTAGTTTTCTTTCTTTTCTTTTTTTATATATATATATTATTAGGTTACTATAGCAGGGGGCTGCCAGTCGCTGTGACTGCAGGCCGGAAGCAGGAGACGGAGGGCCACTGGTGGACATGCTGCTTTTGGCGCAGCCTCTAATTGATATTGAGCGAGCTGCTGGTGAGGAGCGCACGGGGCCACTGCTGGCTAATCTATGCTTTAATCAGCGTGTGTAATGAGAGTGGCGGCACGCTCCGAGAGAAAAGAGACTTACAAGCAACGTCTGTCGGGGTCCGGGGGAAAAATATTGGATGTAATTGTCGGTATTTAAGAAAACTATAAAGGGAACTGGACTTGTTTTTTTTTTTCAGCTGGAAAACACTTGACCTTATGGCACCAAATGAACTGAGTGCACAGGAGCTGTCCAATGTGCTGAATGTTGTGGGTAACTCCAAGCCAGCAATGCATGCCTTAGAATCTTTTTTTTTTTTTTTTTTAATCTACATTTTCTCAATTTGTGGCCATATCTGACAAGAACCTGATCACAATTCTGGAGAGGTAAGGTAATTAGAGAGCGAGGCTGCTATTGTAACGGAACAATCCGTGCTGAAAGGAGTGGGGAAGATGAGAAGCAGGAGGAGGAGGAAGAAGAAGAAGGCAGGCCGCAGACTGAATAGCAAGCGGAACATTAGCGGAGGTGTGTGTGGGAACACTGTCACGCAATTAACAGGGCATTAGACACACACACACACAGACACACGTAGCCATGCATTCACATATGCCACACGACATATAGTGTCCCTCTCTCTACAGGCTGAGCTGCTGTTGTTGCATTCTCACACTGTTTTATTATACATTATATTATGTTATAAATCCACCTTCTCTGAAACCTGTAATTATTCATTGTTGCCAGCAGGTGTCACCTGTGAAGACGTGAGCTGGTAATTTGTGTCATTATGTTAGATGGCATTATGCAAGTTGTATATGTAGGTAATGTATACATTATCAAGGTTATATAGATTTTTAATACAAATATAAAATTCTATTTATTTTAAAATCATGACATACATTATCATTACAAGACAGAGAGAAAGAATCTGACACAACCAGACTCAGATGTGCAGTAATCTGCCTCGGCTGGTTGGGGATAAAGGAGAAAATGGGGGAGAAAGAAGTGTGAGGGGGAAGAGGAGAAATATAATGTATTATAAATTTTACTAATCAGTCTACTACTACTTCAAATATTAGTAATAACAGTATTATTGTAAGTAATAATAATAATAGAGGAGGATTGGTTTCAACAATGAATGGTTTTCAGTGAGTCATCATTCATTGTGTTTGAAATGTTCTGGTCTCTAAGCATATGACAGACAGACAGAGGGAGGAAAACAAAAACAACACACACGAGACAAACCGAGCGCCATTTTACACCGAGAGAGTCAGAGCAAAGCCGTCTGACAGTCTGCTCGCGCCTGAGATTAGCCTCATCTATCCGGTGTCAGTGACGGTCGTGTCCAGAAAATCACAGCATAAACGGGTCTGACTGAGGGCTGCGTGTGTGTGTGTGTACACTACACACACACGCACACACACACAGGGGGAGGGGGGGGCACTTTGTCTTTACATCCTTTCAGTCATTTAAAGGATTTCCACTGACCATAACCCAAAGCGTTATCCCTTACCTTATCCTTAATGGCTTAACCAAACCTCAACTATAACCACAATTTAAAGCTGTACACATCAGAAATTAGGTTCTGTCTCATTAGGACCAGGTTTTAGTCTTCATAAGGACTACTTGTCCTGACAAGGTTTACCTAGGTTTACCTAAAATAATGTAAATTGTATCAATACAAAAAAAATACTTATTTTATAGGTATGCCTATTTTTTTTGGTGTTTATTTATTTTGATTTACATTAATTACATACATTGAAAGGCAAACATTGTGTGTGTGTGTGTGTGTGTGTGTGTGTGTGTGTGTGTGTGTGTGTGTGTGTGTGTGTGTGTGAAGCATCCAGTGGGATTGGAGAAATGAAGATATCAGGAGCGATCATATTTATGAGACTTTCTGACAAATAGGCGCAGTTACGCTCCGCCGGCGCACTGCCTGTTTACACAGACCAGCTCAATCTCAGCGCCAGGCGTTTATGGACCGTGTGTGTGCGTGCGTGTGTGCGTGTGTGTGTGTGAGAGAGCGCTCCTCAAACGGCCTGATGACCTTGGATGGGGGGGGGGGGGGGTCACCCGTGAGGAAGTGACGCATCCCTGACCGACAGACAGAAGACAACCCGGGACTTTGAGGACACAGACAGCTCCGGTAAAAAACCTTCCAGCAGCAAAAAAAAAAAAAAAAAATCTGCTGAAGTTTCGAAGGTGACTCCTCGTGCACGTGGAGAAAACCTGCAGCCAGCGCGCCCTGTATCTGTATATCCATCCGCCTCACTTGGGCTCCACTGCGCTCTAACTGCCAATTATGGCTCATATTAGAACGACCCCGACTTATTTCCTACACAAATAAAGTGCCTTTGAAAGAGATTAGAGAAATGTGTATGAATTCCAGCCTAATTTATTTGATCATTCCACATTACAAAAGCGGCGTAGTGCTCAAATGTGATAACAAGTTTTCAGTTCCTTTCATTATGTAAGAGAAATTAGACTTCGATAGGTTTCCACTGAGGCGCGGTGGTTCCGCGGATGAAATGTAATTTGTGGGGAGAATTTGTTGTATCTGTCACAAATATTCCCAATTAGCTGCGTAATTATTTGAAGGTTTCTGCAATTATGGCTTAAGCCGCTAAAAATTGAAGCTGTGGCTGTCCCTAATTGGTCCAGATTTGATATTTTGCATATTTGCATGATGAGGAAATTGGGAGGAAATTGTGTTCATCCATTTGTGAAAGATTCTATGAATTTTATGAATCCGAAAGCCGCCCCCTCCACCCCCGACCCCCTTGCGCTCGGTGACTTTGCCTGCAGCTCCCAGAGGAAGCAGCTTGAGCGGGGGGGCGCGCGCGCGCGCGCGTGCAGGGGCACGGCCTCGTGTCCGCGTGTGCGCTGCAGACGCGCTCAAGGTGAACGCGAGAGCTTTGGAAGTAAACTTGGCAGGAAATGATGCAGCAGCAATCCACGCGTTGTAAATACAGTAGTGGCGGAAATAGTGACATTATTTGTTTTAATTGATATTCAGTATGACAAAATAAAAGCACAGGATGACTAGATTAAACGAACTGCAATGGCATTTGCTTTATGCCTCCTGTTCACTGATTTATTAAACACTGACACAAGGGCCATGGTTTTCTTTTTCATTTTCCATCAGTTACAAACAATTCTATGGGTTTTATTAAGAAGCCTTTGATTTTGTCATTAGGTTTATATTAGATAATTCAACCAGATTGGTCTGTGAGACTTAATTATGCATTATCACAGTGAGCTGATTGATATTGAGAAAGCTAAGTGTTCTATGTAATTGGTAATAAAGAAGGTAATTTTAGAAATTTGTCCAATCAGTAATGATTATGAGACCGTGAGTAGGTAATGATGTTAACCCTAGTTGCCTTTTACACAGTCCACCTCCAGCAAATCAAATATTAAATATAATAAGAGGAAATACCCAGTTCACATATATTAACATTCGGAGAAAATTCCAAAGTTAATGGATATTTTTTTTTAAATTCAGGAGTTCAGGAGGCCATAGCTCAGGTACAGTATTTGTCATTTGACTGTGTGTGACGTGGTGTTAAATGCATTACCTGAAGGATTCACCTAATAACGGCGCACGGTGTTGGAGTGTGTGTCCTCTTCATGTGAGGGCTTTGGTCCACAGAGAGCTGTATTTCTGAAAGCAGTAAAAGAGGGACACTATATGAGCACTGATGAATGTCTGAGAGATAGATGTGTTAAGTGACCTTGGTGCATTACACTCTCCTTCAAAACCAGAGAAATGAAGATTAGTTTGGTCTAATCTGGCTCACCAAGTGTGTGTTTGTCTTTGTCCAAAGACGGTCAAGATTTTAAAATAACAGCACTTTATGGCATTTTATGTGCATGCACTGCATTTATTAGTATTACTATTATTATTATTAATAAATGTGTTAATTGACAATTGATGATTTTGTCCTGTTAAATGCGAAAGAAAAACGTCCACAGTCCACATACAGGATGTTTAGCTTCATCTTAACTTATGGATAATCATTCATAACTTTTGCAGATTCATTTTTGGTGCAGTGTTGTTTCATGTGTTTGAATTTCAGGATAAAAAATGAGGGCAAACAAATATTGATATTTCTAGTTTTCTGAAAGTGTGAGACACAGAGGGAAAAGTTTGCACTCGGCCCGTCAGTGAAGACCCTGAATTATACTGCGACTGTGTGGTTTTATTAAGAGGGACGAATGCGAGCCAAAAACAAACACAGTCCCGTTGATTTATGGGAGGGATCTCACACAGAATATCCATCTTTAATATTCACATGCAGCTCATAAAAATGGACTGCATAATAATTTCACCATTTCATGGGATATTAGACCATAATGACCACAGTCCACCCCCATACACACACATATGGATATACACCTCAACCTCTGGGCAGACCAGTGTCGGGGGCTAATTTATAGGTGAAAATGAAAGGCAACTTTAATGTAATGGCTCCTGCAGCCAGGAGATATTATTCACACCATCACTCCATGGGTTCAGAGAGGGGAAGATTCAGAAACAAGAAGCAATGTGGAATAAAGTAGATAAAGTAGGGAACAGAAAGGGAGAAAAGGGGGGGGGGGGGTGGATCACAGAATACATTCAGGGTTTGTTTTTTTTCCCAGGAAAAAACAACAGCAGCCATGAATGTGTTCCCATTGAATCCACAACTACAAGCCTAGAACAAATAGAATCACAAACACACACACAAACACAACAGCAACAACGGCAGCAGCAGCAGCTGAAACTGGCGTATTCGACTCTTTGAGTTAATGGGAATAAAATACCTCAGTGGATGAGTGCAGATGTGTTTGATACAAATAGTCATTTTCCTATTTGCTGCCTCATTGGGCATGATGAATGATGGAAGTCAGGGAGGCGGTGTGATAAATGGCAGCACCTTGGCTCTACTGCATGGCCTATTGATTCTCCTTCTTTATTACCCCTCCAACCCAGCTGGCTGCTCTGCCCCCCCCCCCCCCCCCTTCTGTGCGCACACACACACACACTCACAGCTCCCAGGGAAACAAAAACACACAAGTGCGTGCAGCCATGTGCTCAGTGAATATACACACACACGAGGCACGCAACACGCACATTTGGAGATACACAGAGCAAAGACGGCTGATTAGGGTGAGAAAAGGAGGTGAAGAGAAGGTAATAAGGAGGTTGGAGGTATGGATGAAGAGAGAGGAGAGAGCAGAACACTTTTCATATTTATGGTTTAACAAAGCTATGAGACGGTCACACATGCATACAAATCAAAGCCTTAAAAAGTCTAAAAAAAAAATCAAAAATAAGCGGGGAAAAAATCAAAAAACGTACAGATGACTCAATTAAAGTGTTTTAGTGAAGCGGATTCAATCATCCTGAAAATGTTTGGGGTCATTTATAAATTTCAAGCTGTCGAAGACTGAATAGTTTGATGAAGGATCGGCCCGCGCGTGCATCACCATCAGTCACAGAGACAAAGCGGGCAGGATAAATAAGTGATATGACCATTTAGTGAGCTCTTCATCATGTGGTAATGAGGGGAATATCCTCCTCAGCTCTGCAATACCCAAGCAAACAGACAAGTATACATACAGTACATGCAGCGAGTTTACAGTGTTGTTTGACAAGCCGTCTCTGTGCGGCGACGCGAAGACGCTGGAGCCGCTTCCTGTCGGACAGCAGGAAGTGACACGGGTTTACGGGGCACGAGGCCCGGATGCAACTTTTCTTCCATTTTCTCACTCTGAATGAACAACAGAGAGATCAAACCACACTGACCTCTCAGTCGGTCGATTTACCTGCTGCATCTCCTTGACCTTGAACCACAGAGATAATAATTCAGGGTCTTGAGCTGCAGGTGATAAATGGTCTGTGTTCATGTGTGCGCGTGCTTGTGTGTGTGTATCTATTTTTTTTTTTTTTTTTTTTAAAGAAGCAGGAATAAAAATGGAGAGGCTGCAAACTAAACAAACGGGAGTAAATACATACCATGACTCAGCCTTTGTTGTGCAGTATATTATATTATATTAAAACGGATAAGACGGTGCTTTCCTGAGATATTATTTTGCTTATACATGGTTTGAGTAGAAACTTGTCCTTATAATGCTGCATTTACTTATGTAAAAAAAAACAAAACAGAAAAAGTCCTTCCAATTAAAGCCTAATAAATGCTCATGGGCTTCTAATTTTCTAATAACCCATCAATGGAAGTAGGTATAAAAATGTATAACAAGAGTAAGACAATTGGTCCTGTGAGTGTTTAAGCATGTTATTTTAAATCATATGATCATTGTGAGTGATGAATTTAAAAGTGAGGAGCATTTTACCACAGTTTCACTACATCATCATTCTATAAATTGCACTGTAATGTATTATTTGTTTAATGTTTCATGTGCTGCTGTCCTTCTTGGCCAGGATCCTCTTGTAAAAAGGGATTTTTAACCTAAATTTGTTTATTTATTTTGTGGTTAAATCAATAAAATTATATAAAAAATTAATATTGTGGGAATATATTGTGATGTATCATGTATGTTGAATGAATCAAAGAGATTTTAAGGTTCCTCTACAGATGAAGCCCCCTTAAAAAAGAAACAAAGTGAAGCATGTTCCTTAATGGCTGCTGTTCTATGCACATGTATGTGCATGCAACATAGCTCCTCCTCTATTCAAACACACAAACCACTGCTTGTTTCCTTAAAAATGGGCTGTCTATAAGGTGATGTCTCAGAAAGTTTATATGTTTTTTTTACAATATGATAGTAACAAGTCTAATCAAACATCTGATGATGGTTTAGTTGTTAGATAAACCTTGATATTCAGCTCCCACTTTAGATAACTTCATGAACGCAGGTTATTAGCTCCACCAGGTTTCTCCATATCTTTTAACTCACTGTTGCACGGCAATTCCTAAATGTAAATAGTCAAACTTTGGTTTAGTTTTGCATATTTCACAGTTGATGTAACTTCTAAAAAAAACCTAAAAAAAACAGGTGGTCTTTAAAACGTTGAAGTTAATGCAGTACAGAAAGGAGAATGAGAAATAATCACATTAGGATGGAATCAAAGCATTAAAGAAAACGGCAAATTCGGTATTTTTAATCAATAATTAAAAATATATATTATAAACCATTCACATAAGGGCACCTTATATATTTATTTTAGTTGCATTATAAACCCTCCTCTTGCAGTTGTGAACAATATACAATTATATTTACACTGTTCATCTCCTTATGTGAACATGCATCAGTGGCGGCTGTTGTATGACAAGATAACGAACAATAACAGAGTAAACGCATGTGGGTTTAATGTGAGACGTTGAAATGATTGACAAATATTGTACTCTGCTTACTTGGAAACGTTCTTATATCTGCGCACAACCATAAACCTTTTATTAAAGGTTGACAGACTGCTATAAATACTTAATTGGAGTTAAATGTTTCTCTTCTAATTCATTTTCTTTCTTTTTATATATATATAAATATATTTTTTGTGCAGATATTTTCCATTATTTTTCAATTATACGTCCGATGTATTATTCTTGCATGTACACAGTGTGTGTGTGTGCACGTGTGCATGTCTTGATGGCTTCCACCCCACGCTCCCTGCTTTAAAAGTCCATTTGGACTCCTGCCTACAATCACCTTCTCGTCATCACTGTGGTAACAGAGCCCGGCCTAATTAGTATGCATTATCAATTAACAAACTTAATAGCCGGCAGATTGATTAGATCCTCAGTTATAGGGGCAGAACTCAGGCGAAACATGGAATGAAAAATAATCATATTCACAGGCTTTCAAGCTCGCTCTCTTTCTCACACACACACACACACACACACACAACAGCAGCAGCTCACTAACCTTCTCCTCCTCCTCACTTGTGTAATTACTGTATGCATATGGTGGTGAGTGGATTGGGAATGAGGCAGAGTGAGGTTTTAAATAAACCTTCAGCTTATAATGAGTCAGGCCGCCATGGCTAGTTTAGCTCTGATTGTGCTCCTCTCTAATGAATGACAAACCTCCATGCACAGCTCGGTGTTTGCTGCACACACACACACACACACACACACACACACACACACACACGCACGCCGTGCACACACACAAACAAGGAAGCCATTCAGCTGTGTATCAGAACAATAAAGACATGTGCAATGTGGGAAGAAATGTACAGGAGTGCATCCTTCACTCCCACACACACACAGACATAGACACACACTCGTACCAACACACTGAGAATGTAATCAGGCGTTAGGTTTACGCTCCTATCAGTCTAATGGAGGTTAATGAATGATTAGGTCTAATAATTTCAGTAGTAGAGCTGGAGCTAAGTCACATGGCGCATCAAACAGAGTCAGAGCGTCGGCAACAAGAAACAATCAGCGTTGTGATGAGGACAGGAATGCGATGTAGGAAATGCCTCAGAACGCCCCGGAAAACGTCAGCATTGAAATTGTGAATTTTAAGTCTTGATCATCAGTCGTGCTGTTCATGGAGCTGAGATGCAAATCTGCAACTACACTGAAAATATTCCTCTGGCAAATTAAATATATATATATACACTTTATATATTGGTTTGAAACTAAGACACAAACAGGGGATGCCATGTGAAGAGGAGAAAGCCTCTAGAGTACTGAAAAAACTTGGTTTGATTTTGAAATCAATTACTAAATACATTTTGATAATTAAGTAATCAGATTGAGTGTTTTCTATATAATATAAGCAATCTTTCTTTGCTCCATATCACATCAAAATCATTTAAACTGAATAATGTTAGTGGACAAAACAAGAAATTTCATCATCCTCATATAGAGTTTTTACCCTTTTTTTTGACATTTTCTTAAGTACTTGATTAATTGAAAAAAGTAATCAACAGATTAATTGATGAAAATAATCATTAGTTGCAGCCCTATAGTTTGATTTTTGAACGCACACATTTGCAGTCAGCGTTGTAATTTAAATTAGACCAAACAAAAAAATTACGAAAAACGAAACAAAATTAACTGGATCTCATCAGTCGCACCAAACGCTCCAAAACATCACATACAGTATATATGGGAATCTGCATAATTTTCACAGCTCTGTTAAAACAATATAGCATGACGTATATAAGTCATGGTATAACAGAGGTATTTTAAAAGCCCCAGTGTCTCAATTTGCTTTGGTATATTGACGGTTTGCTGAAGTGTGCACTCAGAATAAAAATGATATTGAGGCAACAGTCAGTCAGTCAATCAGTCAGTCAGCACCAGGACATGGGCTCCAACAGTAAATGCAGGTCTACAGCACATAGGCCCTGTATAGAACCAGTGACCTACCACATCAGTGAGAGGCCAATTCATGGGCATTAAAATGCAAACGCGGGCATATTTCACAGTGTTAAATTTTATGAAGCATTTAAAGCACCATCCCTCCAGTAGTAAATCTTAATGGTCTTATTTCCTATTCATGCTATTCGTACTCGCCACCTCCAAGCAGTGACATTAAAAATGTTTGCGTCTCCACCGCGGCTTTGAGGTTTGAAATTAAACCGAGTCTGGCAGCGAAAGGTATACACATATTTGCACATGCACGCAACAGCAACGCAATATACACACACACGACACACGACACACACACACACAGTGTGACTTCAGTGCAGATGTGCGCCTGCTTCCCTCTGCTGCATTGTGCCCCAGTTTGCAGCCATCTCCTTCTGATGTATAACTCGTTGTCCAAGCCTTAATGTTGATTTATTATCCATCCATAAATTAGAAAAATATGTTTGAGAATTCCGTGGCGCAGCCAGGCTCTGCGGACCGTCTGGGGATTGGCTGACGTGTCAGACGCGCATATTGGCTCGCCAGGCAGCCTTTGTTTCCCTGCACCAGCAGGCATTTAATGAGTGCTGATGGCTTAAGGTAAATGTGTTAGGACAGACAGCAACAACAGCCACACAAAAAAACAGCCAGCTACATGGGAGAGACGGCCGACGCGCTCAAAGGCAGAATCCTGCTCCCTTTTCTCCGCCGATAACAGTGCATTACGACAATATGATTTTAATCACAAATTCATTTAAGAAGTCAAATAAAGTTTCACATGCAGTTCGTACTCGTGAACTTCATGAGCAGTGTCTTCACACTGTTTACAAAGCTGGAGAATTCCATTCAGTGCTCCAATAAAATGCCCGTCTGGAGACGACTCATCATATTAACTCCAGTTTCAGCAGCATGCAAGCCTATTTTTCTCTTATCCTGCTATTATCGAATAAGGTTGATTATTACTGGCAATGATTCTCCAGCCAGTCCAGGGTGACTTGTGCACAGACATACATACTAATTTCTAATAAAACCTAGGACGTCTCTGGGGGTAACGTATAAAAGCACAACCCAGACGGTGCCATTGTGTAATCAGAAATGTTTTTTTTCCTTGTGTGTGTGTGTGTATGTGTGCAGTTCCTTTTAATCACAGAAGCAACGGCAGGTCAAGGTTTAATTTTGTGACATACAAAGCTGCCGTGATGTACAGCCTGGAGCTTCATTCCCCATTTGCCCAGAACGGCCTCAGGGCTCCATGAGACACACTGTACACAGCGCATAATCAACACACTGAGACAGAAACATCATTGTCATCTTGTCTCGAGCTGACACTGTCACTTCATTGTCACGGCTGTTATGGTCTGCTGTGCTGATGTCCTGCTCCTGCTGTTTATGTTACAGATGTTGCAGTAATCAGAGCAGCAGCGTGTGAAGGACTCAGCCTGCAACCCCGACCGGCATCACGCCTGCAAAGGTCATTGTGGAAATGCTGGATGATGGCGATGCCCGGGACAGAATGAGACATGGTTCCATTTTTCCCTCACATCGATACTTCAGCCATCAGTGGCTCTTTTAACTCTTTAGAGGCCAACATTCCTCCTACAAATAACAAAGGGCAACTGCAAATTTAATTTCAATGTTTTTTTGTTTAGAAAACTAAATAAAATAACTTGTTTTCATTTTTTGAACTCAACTCGCTGCCTCAGTGGTGAGTATCTTGCCTTGGTGGCTCAGTGCAATGTCAGCAATTAAGCTAATTGGACGATAACAGGAAAAGTAAGGCGCCCAGCGTGCCGAGTGTTTGCTCATAATCCATTATTAATCCATATTTTAATTATCTTCGGAGAATTTCCAACCAATTACAGCGCTTGTCACAACATTAGCGGGCCAGTTTACTCTCAAAGTGGCTCTGCCCATTAGCAGGAATTTTGAGTACCTTTAATTGTTGAGAAGACAATGGATCTTTCGCGCAGAAGCGCACATCAGTCAAGACACGATTGCTGTTTTGATGGTCGCCCCGGCTCAGGAAATAAACGCGAGGGTTTTGAGGGGGGGGGGGGGGGGGGGGGGGTACAACGATGCCTGCGAGGCACACTTACAGTCCGTCAGCTGGGTTAGCTATGTTTCAGTCTAAGCTTTTATCCTGGCCCATAATGGGCGCCGAGTTGCTAGTGGCGGCCATTGTTTAATGATCTCCTTCGGCTCTGGGAGTAAACTACTGCAGTAATCAGAAGGGTAAACTCAGCTATATTTCAATTTGGAGAGTTGCTCTTCCGTTCAGAGAGGCCGCTCTGAGACAATAAATAATAGGACTATTTAGCCTATCCCACAGGCTGCCTCTCTGACACCTACCCAAACACACACACACACACACACACACACACTCACATATTTAAGTCTGCCTATAACAATTCATGTCCCTTCCATAAATCAGCCCCACTAAAAGCTGGTGATTAGCGACATCATTTAGCCTCTAAAACCCAAACAGCGTCAATTGTTTCCTTCCCTGTTTTAGGCAGAAGATGGAGAGATGCACAGATGGTAAATTGGTTGGAGGGGAATGAACTGTAGCTGGATGACTGGACTTGGGAACGTAAATTCAATGCAGGCTTCAGTTCAGAGGCTGGGATTATTTGGCCTATTTATTGTGGCCAGTGTCAGTTTTGACCTTAGAGATTATGACATTCACATGATAGTGTCACGGGAAAGACGACAGTGCGCTTAAGTGAGCCGTTTGTTGTTTTTTTTACAGGCAACAAATTTTGTTTGTGAAAAAATTCATTGAAATAATAGCAATAACAAATACTTTAAAATCCATACGTCATGCTGTGTTTTAAAGACAATTCTTATTTGAACAAACTAACAGACTGTATAAGATTACGCAAGTGTATTAAGTGTGTGAAAACATCATTAGTGTGTCATTTTGGTGGTTTCCACTTTCTCCACATAGTCTATTATGTTTACCCTCTGTTCACTGGGGGTGCAAACTGACTGTATTCAATTGGAAGATTTCTCAGCCTTTAAAATTTCCAAAAGACCCACGGGTGACAAAAAGCAAAGTGACATGAATCACTGTTTTTAATGCATTTTTTTTTTAACCACGTTGGACAATTGCACAGTAATATTACCGTATACTTATGTACTTATCAAGAGCTCAGTGAGCCCATATGATAAATTTGCTTTTATTATCTCTACATCAGCGGGAAGCAATTGTCAAATTATGCAGAGAAAAACACTCCTGTTTATTTGTTTGTAGAATGTCAGGGAACTAAAGACCACGGACGACGCTCACAATCACAACAAAATAAAAACTATTGATTGCACAAGACTATGTTTTATAAATGCAATATACTTCTTTGGAGCAACGACTATGACAAGAGCTAGTCTGCTACAAAACAAAGGAGTGTTGACATCTTTACGTTCTTTCTTTTTATTCCTTGGAAGGTTTGTAAATTACCGTGGAACAAAAGAAATGACCTCGCCAGTAGATTTGGCTTTTACTAGTGGCATTGTATTTCCATTGATTACCGAAAGAATAAAAAAGTAATGATCGCAAAAACACATAAAACAAATAAAAGTTCCTGCAGGTTTTGTGATAACAATAAGTTCTTTAGGATTCTTCATACAACTTACATTAAGCTTCGTGTTTTTTGATTACCGGCATTAAATCCTAATTGATCAAAGCACAAGATGCACTTGGTTATTAGGCGGAGGAGAAATAAAAATATTTTCCAGCCAATAATAACCCCATTCTTTGTTTTGTTTTTTTTTAAAAATCACTTTGATTTACAAGCTCCAATAAAAATCAAACACATTAAACCACCTAATCCAACAATTTCCTCACCAAGCATACTGTTCTACTGCTCTTAGTGGCGCAGGATCAGACGTGTCTGATGATGGCTTCCTAAAGAGCTTCAATTAATGGCCTGTCACTTATCATTAGAGCTGCTGAAAGGTGGGACACCAGGGAGCATGATGCAAACAAAGGCCCATTTTAGAATGTCAATTCTAAAAGCATCCACCGACTCAGTTCTAGCGGCCGTCCTCTGAGGCTCTTGTCCCCGCTGGCCCCGCGCCCTGCTGTCTCTCATGGGGGATTAGGGGGGGATCTGCAGAAATTAGCAGTTTGGATGACAAGCGGAGGCCAAAGGACGAGCTGGTGTTAATGTCCCCTTTTACGGGGACAAAAGCAGCGGGGATTTTAAATAACATGTCTCCATTGCCGCCTGCGGCCACTCCAGTCACACTGTGTGTGTGTGTGTGTGTGGTAGGTTACTCAGCAGTGTTAATTGATTGTAGTCGTGTGTGTGTGTTTGCAAAAGAAAGCGGTGTATCAGAGAGCTTACATCATCTCGCATCTGTGGCAAAGAAATTGTGGTTTCCTTGAAGGTAATTCTAAGAGTTAAAGGTCACTTGTGGGTAAAACCGAGTCAACAAATTGTGTGATATTTGTATTTACCCGACTGGCGCCAATTTAAAACCAATGCTGCGCCAATATTGTCAAAAGGAGTATCATTTTCCAACAATTCCTCCCCAAAATGTGAATTAGCTTTAAGAAATGTTTCAATTATGGGCTAAGGGTGCAAGATGTCAACATTCAACTTGGATTCACAGGATTCTTAATGCGCCCAAACTATCTTTGGCCTGGCACTAGCAGGGTTGTTTACTCTTCATTACAGCTGCAGACAGAGGCAGGGAGATCCTCAAAGAGAACATCCACAACAGCATCCTCTTGACTGGGGCTCTGCAGTGCTGCTTTTGTCCATTACGCTTGGCCTCCTCATTGACAGCCAATAAATCATTCATTTAGAAGCAAAGCAGGAAGAGAATCAAACAGCCATTTCAGAGCCTGAGGCCTTTCACTGTAGTGGCTACAGGCTGCAGGCCACAGATCTAATGTAGAGTGGCTAGGCTGCAGGCGGGTGGAAGGGCTCTTAAGAGACAGCAGTGCATTGTTTGGAGAGACGGGAAACGCTGCTCTCATTAGACCTGGAGCTGAAAACCAACCTGAAAGACCTGCTTCAATTTACCTGCCATGTGCTTGGAATAAATCACCCGTGTGTATGTGTGTGTGTGTGTATAAACACATGTACAACAGACACAAAGAGCTTTAAAAATGCCTTTCAGTGCACACCTCTTTGGGTTCAGAGTTGTTTTAGCACAGCACTTGTTAAAGGTAAAACCTTTTACCTCTCTGCCTTCGATGGCCCTTTTATCAAGGTGCTTTCTCATTCAAATCACAATTAAGCCTGACCCGACTTTTATTATTCGCCGTTCTCCCGAAAATGTAAGTACTTCTTTTGCACAGAGTGAGGCGGCCCTGCAATGAGTAGCAATATGCATAAACAAAACTACTGTGAGACGTGTTAGTCAAGAGTAAGTAGCATCCTCTTGGCAAAGCTGTTATTATTTCCAGGGAGTAATGCCTAAAAATTAAAAATTAAATTAAAAAATCAGGACCATTTCTAACTCGCAGAATTTCACAAGGAGCAAAAACTTACTCGGAACAGCCAAAGTAAAGACAATCCAATACTTAACACCAGGTAGTCAGGCACAGCAGGTAAAAGCCCTGTGACAAATCCCAACACACTCAGAGAAAGGAATTGGAATACATTTCACAGTTTCTGATAAAAAAGACCAGAAAAGGGTATCGACAGGGCATGAGAGCCAAGAAAAGGATGGATGGAAGGTAAGTAGAAGGACAGAGATGCAGTGGCAAGAGATGTCAGTGTATTTAAATACTGATGAGCCCTGCGTCTCTCCTCGTGTGTCTGGTAAACGACACGCTCATCAAAGCCAAACAAAAGAACCTGCAGCACACTCACCATGCCTACCACAACACACACACAATCAACACACTGGGGTACATCTTTGCGTGTGTGCGTGTCAGGGGAATTTTAACATTCCCGTTCAGTCCTAAGAGGTGATAAATCTCCTCGTCCCCGTCAGGCACTGCTGCCATTGCATCTCACAACTCCGTCGACAAAGCAACAAAATCGTCACATTGGCCCCTCTTTAGCGTCTTCCACTTTCCTTCTTCCCTCACTCTCATTCCAGTCGTTCCCTTTTCGCCCGCTGTGTCTCTACCAGCCTTCAGAAATAAGGTGTCACACTAGAGCAGATGGATTACACCAGATACACAGAGTAACACGTTCAACTCATAAACGAGGTGAAATGGAAACAGGCTCTTATTGAATACCTGCTTGAGAAACTGTGTCAGTGCCCATAAGGACTACACTTGGGTTTTTTTTCCCAACACTTATTGATTCCTGCATGTTACTTGTTTTTGAAGTGAATGTTTCATGGTTCATACAAAGCTGGAGGAACCACAGAAGTCTTTATCCCTCAGACTGCTGACAGAAAGCAGCAGGTGATAGAGCAACATCATGAAAGGAATGGCCCCGCTATAAAACAGGCATTAAGCACAATGGAAATGGGAGTCTCACAAAACACATAAGTCTGCTTGATACATGAACACAGAGTCATGTCAGACAATAAAATGTCCATGCAACAGACACTCAAATGGATGGGGGAAATATATTTGTTTGGCTTTCACTATGTGACTACATTTCCGATTGTTATTGCAGCCAGAAACAAAACTTTTGCTCTAAATTGGCTTTAAAAAGACATCATAAAACTGTCTCTCCCATCTTTCATTGCCTCTCCTCATCTTCTCCTTCCATCTCCTCTTTGTGACTTTAGCTCTAAAGCAGAGGAGAGTGTCAGCGAGTGTTCTGTTTGATTCAGTGCTATCTAACCTTGCTTTATGAAAGCATTAAATTGATGGTTCCAGACCAGCCCAGAGAAAATGCACATAAAACTGAGACTAACTGAGAGATAATAGTCCTCGTAAATTGGTCTAAGAGCTCTATAACTCACGGCGTCCTCAACTTCTTCTGTCTTACACAGCACATGCCGCTGCATCCAAAATACCGATGGCCCAAATGTCGCAAAATGCAGCGTAAATGCAATCATAAGATCACTGTTCTTTAAAAAATACGATACTCGAACGGACCTCGAGTCGGGCAATGAAATAAACCGATTCTAACAAATCCAAGTCTCTAACAGTTGCTGGTTTGTTTACATCAAGACAAAATGACCCATATCCAGGATTACAGCTGGATGTGGGTTAGGGTTAGATTAAAAAATCTTGCACAATGCACCTTTTTGCTGTGTGAGAGAATGTTTAAATGAGATTAATACCACCATCACTCCCAAAATGTGAAGCTGCAGCGTGCATTTGTTTAACTTGTTTTTGCACAAATACCCTTAAATATAATTACCACCTACTAAAAGATGATAACACTTTGATTTCTGTGCTGCTTCACTAAATAACATACAACATATACAACATATCTTTTGTGTTCAACTTCAATGTTTCTTTCCATTGACTGAAAATATTCTAAATTGTGTTATTTCAACAGAGCAGTCAATTGCAAATATTTGTAACATCGTGAATTACATTACTTGTGCAATGCGCTTTATTGTTGATTAATGCAGTAAACTGAAAAATGTGAATGTGTTTAGTTACGGTCATTGCAGCTGCTGTCAGGTAGATGAGTGATTAGCCATAAATCTGTGTGTGTGTGTGGGTGTGTGTGTGTGTGTACATACTTGTACGTGCAGCCTCTTTAGGACATTTTCTGCCATAAACACTCTCCTTGTCAGGACCACTTGTCCTAATGGAGGCCAAAAACTGGTCCTATAAGGTAGAATCTTACTTCTGAGGAACTGGTTACGTTTAGGGCTAAGAAAAAAAAAACTGTGTTTGTGTGTGTGTTAAACGAAAAAATAAAGACATGTTACCCACTAACACTTCCAAGACCTTCAAACTCTGCTGAGATCCCATAAACCAACTTAGCCTCTGGTTGCTGGGCCTCCTGTGATTTCCTCCATCCTCAGTCTGCCTTTGCAGAAAAGCACAAGAGGTGTGCAAGAGGACATGGGACATTATTGGTTACTCCAAAATCTTACCAAATTGTTAGTCTCTTCCTAAAAGGACATTGAAAGCTTATGAATATTACTGTATGCAGCGACGTGACAGCATGTAATCTGTGAGTCTATCATGTGTGTGCAGGTCGCACAGGGTGGTAATGGATGGCCAGCGAATGTCTGCTGACGTGTTATTCTTTTATAAAACATTGCCTCTGCGTACTGGAGCGCAAGGGAGAGCGCGTGATGAATGACCAGAGGGTAACGTCTTCACTCCTGACCCCTAACACAGGAGAGCATGCTCAGGCGTAGACACAGAAACCTAAACACACACAGACTTACATAAAATCAAGCATGCACTCGTGCGGATTCAAGTTAGTAAACAGATTTTCTTTTTTTTTTTCCTCCCCACAGTGAAAGTACTCAAAAACATCTGACATAGTAAATCCACTCAGCAGATGGTGATCCAGATGCAGAGTGGTGACCTCTTCCTGGAGTGTGTAGTGAATACAGAAAGAGTTTTTTTTTTTAATTCTTGTCAAAGCTTTTTCTCGCATAATATTCATCGCTTTATTTTTTTATTTTTTTGAGCACAGTTTGGTCATTAAAAAACTCTCCCCTACTTCCTCTCATTAATCACACAGCCTGACTAACAGACCTTGTTGTCTTCAAAGGTATCTTCAGCTATGTCTGCAAACAAAGCATGAAAGACCAACATCAAAAGCTGCTCCTATTACCAGGGGCTGAGCTGGAGCCGCTGGACGATGTTGAGGAGATGGAGAGGTGAGTAATAAGCAGTGACCTTCTGCTTTTAAATGCACTCCATTAACAACATAGCAAGACTGCATAAATATTAGACGACTGGGCCCAACAACAGCTGCACCTGAAGAGGTGCAGAAGCAGAAAAGAAAAAGAGAGACAGAAAAAGAGATGGGAATAGAAGGAGATATTATAGGGAGGAAAGCGAGACAGAGGGGATGAGGGGGGAGACAATGAGACAAGGAGACAGAGACAGAGTGGGTGAGGGTGGCAGAGGTTTGGCGAGGCGGGTGGGGAAGTGGAACAGGCAGCCAGTCTATTATCAGGGGTCTATAAAGAAGCATTTAGGGACAAATAGGACACCACCCCCCTGTCACCCCGAACCATTCAGCCGCTGTCAGCCCAGCCCATTCAGCCAAACCCCAGGGGGAAGTGGCAGAGGGGGAGACACAGCAGAGGAAGCAGAATCGGGGTGGTGGTGTCGGTGGTGGAGTGGGCGAAGATGGAGTACCCCAGTACCACCCCTCCACGATGCTTCAGATGCTGTTACCTAGCGACAGCACTCGGGGTGTGACCCGGAGTCATATGGCTCCATTCAGTTTCACACATCTACAACACACACACACATATATATATATATATATACACACACACACGGGGGCCAAAACAGACTCTCGTGTACAATAATTAGCACAGATCATGCCCCCACCAACCTTCCCCAACCTGGCCGTACCAGCAACCCCACAGGGACCAAACTCAATTACCATCAACAGACAGAGGGGAGTTTACCTTTCAACACATTAAGATGATCCACTTTGTGCACACGCGCACACACGCACACAAACACTGGGCCATGACATCCTATACAAAGGCCCGCTATTTCAGCAAGCTGTCAATCACACGCTAATTAAAGCAGCATATTGATGGCATTTTTCTCTCCCTGATTTTCATATGGAATTAGTATTTAATGAATTGTGTGCAGATTAATTGCAGCGTAATGATATTTAATTGTTGCCAACTAATTGTTGTGGCACTCTGTTTTGCAGTTGCTCTGAACTTTGTTAAGTTTTGAGTGCAGAGAGAAGGGAACAGGTGGCCAGAGAACACTTCATTGAGCAGCGGCGCTTAAACGTGAGCCATTTCGGGGGGGAAAGAGACGTTCAATCACAATCACGATTTTCTACTTTTCCGCGGAAAACTACGGCACATGATATTTCAAGTGTTATTAAAGAGAGACAGTTGTGGGTGAAAGAGAGATGTTGTTCAACATGCCTTAAGCTCACTCTTGAAATAATAATGTCTGTGGTTTATCTCTGCTGTCAACGTTGTAGTGAAACGCACGCATTCTTGCACAGCATTCACTCATAGTCATAATGCATTCTCTGGCCCCTAACCTTAACCATCACAACTACATTTCTAACCTTTAACCCTTAATCTAATCAGAAACAAAGCCCAATTTTAACCATAACCTGCGAGTCTTAACTCCCAAAAAGCCCTTTTAAGTTGCGAGGACAAACAAATGTCCCCGCAAAGATAAGTTTGAATTTAAATGTGTCTGCACAACCTATAAAGACATGTATAAATACATACACACACACACATACTTTGTTTAAATGTCTTGTTCTGACAAACAGATTCATCTGTAATTCAAACAAAGATTATCTCTGTTGCCAGTAGTGTTTACATGACCTTGAACCATGGACACACATTCCCACAAAAGCGCACACATGCTTTAACATACAGCACATTCAGTTTTGGTGGGAAATGACAAATGATAACAAACAGGGATACAATAATTGTCCCAAAGTCACTTTGTTCTTTTTCAACCCCGAGAATCCTTGCAAGCCAATCATGAGGCCTACTGAATAACATTGTCTACCAATTCTTTATGACTACTCATTAAGACACACTTTTATCATTTGTTATAATATAGTACACTCCTCTCCAAATGATACCATTAAACATAATTCAATCTTTACCTCTTTTTCATTTGTGCTGGTTTTCCTGATTTATCCCCACTTTTATTTCATGTTCTCTCACAGACCTTTCACGGCAAGCAAACTGCTGCACTGCCCCTCTGTGGAGGAGTGTGGCACTGCAGGTTTGATGGATGGATGAAGCAAGGAAGGAAGGAATAAAACGCACACTGTGTGTGTGTGTGTACACATTTATATAGCCCACACACATAGAAAACTTAAAAATTCCCCACTCGCCCACTTGGGCGGTCTTGCGTCTCCTTGGGCGGTCTTTTGAGGGTTACAGCTCTTATTGCTCATATCACAGCTGCCTTTACTCTCCACATCAGCCCTTAACATTTCTCAAACTTCTCCTGGTCCTTCTTCTTGATGTTGCTGTCAGTTGAGGTTGCCATATCCACCACTACTGCCCACTACGGTATCTTCCGTCCTGATCCTGGGACCTCTGGCCAGATGTTCCTGTACACTATTTCAGCCACTTGTTCCATGTTTGCTTACCCAGCCAGCCCTTTACCCTTGGGTTCTGCCTGGAGTGAGAGACCCCGGCCTTTATGGATCTGGTGCTTAAGGCCTCCTGCCGTGCAACCATGATCAGCCCCTCTGTGCTGTCTTTCAAGCCAGCTTTCTCCAGCCATCTTCAGCTTGACGGTGGAACATGCCATGTACAATAGGGGCTTGTCCTTCCATGTTTGCCCTCTTTGCTGGGTTTCAGTTGGCTGTGACATTCACTTAGCAGGTCTTCATTTTGGCGCCATTTTCCTGATGTATTCTTGGATGCAAGTTGTTTCATCCTGGATAGTGGCTTTGACACTTGGTCTCCTTCCTTCCGCTTAGTGTGCTGGACTTGGAGTGAAACCCTCCATGCATGATGAGGAACTTCCTTGTTTTGATATCAGTGGCCTCCATCTCTTCCTTTGGCCAGACAATTATGCCAGCAGGGTATCTTATTACTAGCAGGGTGTAGGTATTGATGGCTTGGACTACAGCAGAGAATATGCATCTGATGAAATATATATATATATATATATATATATATACACACACACATACACACACTGGCACGCATAGGGCAATTTAGTAAATGTCATCAAGTCTGCAGAAAGAGAGGGAAATCGGCCTGCCTCCCATCTTTGTATCGGGAACACAGGTGAGATTGATGAGTAGCGTCTGTTTATGATATTGGTTATTCAAGATGAAAGATGAGGGTTTGTAGAGGGGTTCCTCCCATTCACTGTCATTGATTTACACACAAACATGCACACATACACAAACACGGACATGCCCACAGTCGGTGTCCTTGCCTTGTCAATAGTCAAGGTTCTTCGAAATACTTGACTAATGTGCCGAGATTAAACACAGCAAATAAAAAATGACTTTTGGTCCGGATGACACAACAAAGATGGACTTTAAGAAACGTTGGCTCGCCAGACAGCCAAGTGAGTACCGATTGAACATCCATCAGTGATGAACAAACGTAAAAGTGTGGTTTAAAAGCAATAAACTACGGCAGGGGGGGAGTTGTGAAGAGCGGTGAGGGTAGAAAATGAAGCACTCAAGCTGCAGCCCATTTTGTTGAGATAAAACCTCTCGTGCAACAACACCCACAGAGAAACAAACACTGCAGTAAGTGAATGTGTTGCCTGTTTTTCTTTCTCGTCCAATTAGGGTGCCTACGGCACAAAAGGCAGCTAATTCTGTGAAGTTCCTGTAAATGGCATGATGGCTGCTCACGGTTTTTATGAAAGGGACTGCTGTATGCCTCGAGGTGACCCAGGAAGGCCTCCTTCATTAAAGCTTCTTCCAGACAAACACAAGCAAACAGCGTGAGAGAGATGCACAAACACTTGCCATTCAGGATGAATTAAAAACCTACAACACACTACTTTTCACAAGAGCATTCATTATGTAGCTCTAATGTAATGGCATAAAGCACCGGAGCAACAGCCTATCAAGTGCAGCAATTTGGTTTTTTTTCACTTGTGCTGTTTCGTTGCTATAGGGTAATTTGTAGCACTCAGCAGGGCAGGGTAAAGTGAATCAAGATTAATTTACATGCAGGCGAACACTTAGGCAAGGCAGAGCGGTAAGCAAATGCAGTCTCTGTGGTCGAGAGGGGAGAAGGCAGCAAGGTAGCAAGGAAGAGGGGGGGAAAGTGTTGGATAATTAAGGAGCATCAAATGTGATTGCTGAAGGCAGTTAAAAGGCCACAACATGCCGACTGTTGTTGCTCTCAGAATGCAGCCTTCGCATTTTAGTCAACCTGCATTGATGGAAGCATGGATTCTAATGGGAACAACAGCCAACCAGCTACTTCAAATTCAGTCTTCATTAATCGTGCTTTACTGTCTCTCCTCATATTATTATGCATGTTATTCCAATACATGAGTATATTTTCATCCGCAAAGAAGAGTGCCATGCTCGGTGCCGCACCCAAATGACACCGTGTGTTGCTATAGTTTGTTTTTCTCTTCCTAGAGTCAAGGAAGCTCCGTCTGAACCAAAAGTAGAATTTATTAAATTGAAACGATTGATTTGAATAACACATGGCTATGCATCATGGTGACACAGAGACAAAGGGAAGAGTCCCTGGAGACGCAAGGTTGAAGTGACAAGGCTAAACTGGACAAACTGCTGCAAATATTCACATACAAATGCAACTACAAGCGCGCGGCAGAAGGGAATGAAAGCGCTAAATAAGCTGTTTGAGCTGGACACACGTTTCAGACCAGCGATGGAAGCTAAATCCTTGCCCCACTGAACAGACCTAACACATCAGAGAAAGAGATCACTGGGATGGGATAAAAAGAGAATAGCAGGTATACTTTTCTCCCCTCTATCGCTCAGTGGTAATGGACCCTGGACCAAGACTGTGGCAGGGGATTCTGATCAAGCATGCCGTTCTGGATACACATGTACACACTCCACATACACACACACACAGAGACACACACACAAATCTTTTTTTTCAAATCTGAATAAACACAAACACATCGGGTAGGTTCCAGAGTGCAGCCTGGGGATTTGGGGTGAGCGTCTGGCATATTTGGCCATCTCAGATCTCCTGTCACGGCCTGAATGCAGGATGACAGCAAGAGAGAGCCCAGAGCGTCTGGAGACCTGTCTCCATCTATGCATCTTTCACATAAACAAATTCTCCCATCGCTGTATTCAGACTAGGCTCTCTGCTCTATTACACACAACACACAGCTGCCACAAGCACTCAGACACCCAATCAACAACCACAGAGAGAAAGAGAGAGGGAAGGGGAAAGGAAGAGCAGAAAGAGAAGAAAGTGAAAAAGCTGCGTGCGTGCGTGTGTGTGTGTTGGGAGGAGGTCAGCGGAGGGGAGACGGTGGAGAAGAGAAACGCGAGACAGGAGCAGCACCGGGGGAGATGCCGAGATGCGAATGTTGAAAGGAGGGCCATTGCTCCGGAACTGCGCTCAGCATTCTGTCTAGTCAAGCAGGAACCTCCTAAAGGCAGGAGGACGACCAGCGTGGATGAAAGAGAAATATGCTCCAGTGGGATAAGGAATAGACGAGGGCAGTAGTGGGGGGTCCAAGGGTTGCAAACACAGCGGCTGCATGAAAACGTGGGTCCAGCTGCTTTTTTTTTTACATGAAATAGGCAGAACACCAGAAAACGACAGCTGGGGCTGAATGCTATAAGAGTTATTCCTGTGTCTTGTGTGATCCGAGAGGTCAGACACAGACAGTGCTGTCGCTAATTAGCAGCAGAGGAATCGGGTTTTGATTTTTTCATTCATTCCAACCAATTGTGTGTTAAATGTGCATGGTTGATAGTTCCTGTTGGAGTTGCTTGAGAGAAGTAATAGATAATCCAGATCATGACCCACATTGAAATTTCTATATAGAGCACTAACACTTTACATTACAGTACAATAACAACATAATGGCATGGCAATCAAGCTGTAAAAGTGAGGTAATACTATTGTAGTACCATCTTAGTATTAATGTAATTTTATTTTGGTAATAGTAATGGTGTGGAACCAAGAAGATCAAATTACATCAATACAATGTTATTTTCAAAGTCGGTAACGCTTTCTTTTACAGTCCCCTAATTACCTGGTATTTAGCTGGTAAATTCATGGTAACACTAAAGTGTTGCTAGGTGATTACCAAGGGTAATAAGATAAGTAAATACAGTGAAACCGTTGCCAAAATACTGGGTAATGCACAGTAATGTACTCGGTAAGTAAAGTAAAACTGTACTGTAAAAGAAAGCCAAGCTTGTTTCCATGTAATTACACACATTTTTAGGGTTAGGTTTGTTAGATTACCCCTTGGGTAAATAGCTAGTAATTAGGGGACTGTAGGTACCTGCTTATTACCAGTTTATAACCCAATAATACACTTACATTTACCATAGTTTTGCCATAGTTTAGCTGTACATACCTTCTTATTAACAGCAGTAATAACACGCTATAATTAACTATATAGTTACCAGGTAAATGCCCAGTATTTTGGCAACAGTTTCACTGTATTTACTTTCTTATTACCATTGGTAATTACCTAGTAACACTTTGGTGTTACCATGAATTTACCAGGTAAATACCTGGTAATTAGGGGACTGTAAAAGAAAGCGTTACCTCAAAGTCATATTCAGTCCAGGCTTGATAATGACAATCACTATAGGCTACTGTCTAATGTGAGTGATACCTTCACATTAAATTGTTTGGGAATGAAAATCAATCAATTACCACATGATGACCACATTTTCTATAAATGCAACATAGTCATTTCCCTATAACACAAATTCTTGTCATACTGTTATCATACTATTGCCATTGTGTTAATGTTAATGCACTGTTTAGTATAGGTTTTTCATTCCATTCTCAGGTCAAGTTCTTCATTTCAACAATTGTATATATTCTGATTTTAAAAAGTGTATTATAATATTATTTTTAGGAACCTCTATTATGCTGAAACATGACCATTACATTTGCATGATGCCTGAGGAAATAGCTCAGGAAAGTTAATACGGGTATGGAAAGTATGGAAGATATCAGACGTACTGTTAATCTGCCACATTACAAAACATCCCTCCTCCTTCCTCTGCATCCCTGATTCTGCTCACACCTCTTCTGATCAGATTATCGATCCCCGAACGAGTCGATCGTTCGCCTTTGCTACTGCGATCCAGGCCAGGGCCAATTATTTCAGTGAGTAAAAGTGATTAGTTTGTGTCTAGATCAATCCAAACCAATACAGGTAGAGACGTTGTGGATGGAGCTGGGGAACAACTGACTATATACATCTACGAAACATTTGTAAAGCAACAGGAACTGTTGGTGTCGGTGCTGGCTCCTGGGATTTGGATACTGAATGTAATCGTTTCATCACACTATCAAACCTCCATAGAGAGCTTCTCTGTTGACCTGCAGGTCATTTAAAGACTTACATAGCGTAGCGAGGTTCCTGAGAGTATAAAAATGTTGAAAATCTTCTCACAAAGAAAGTGTACAGACACACATATGCACGCAAATTCATCACATGTAGTGCTTAAACCTCAGCCTGTGGCATTGGTTTGACCTTGTGCAGGTCAGGTCATTAAAGGAAAACTAGTACTAATGTCAAAGGCAAATCTATTTATGCTGATAGTATTCATGGGCAATCTTTCTATACCATTGATCAACACAGTTTGTCTAATAGGAAAATAAGAAACAATTACTCCTGCAGACGAGAGGGGTAATTGATTTTCTTCTGTAAATTACTACCACCATCAGCCCTGCGTACATAGAAAGGTGATCATCTGCATAAAATCAATGGGATATGATCCTATCTGTATGATAATCATGGACTGTAACCAAGGAGCCTTCATTAGCTTCAGAGGGAGAAAGAAACAAGCAGCGTAAAACAAAAAAGGGACTGGGAGTGAGCGGTGAGGCTTCAAACATGCAAAGACAACGGTGATCCTGTAATAAATCAGAAATCGCGATCTCGAGAATCAATTCTGCATAAAATAGATTTTAAATAAAATGTAGGCCCGCAAAAAAATATAATATAAAATAATATCTCTTGCCTATCCCTCTGTTGATGTACTGATTATAAAGCTCAACAAGTCACCTAGAGTCAAATTTGAGCCAGCCTGTAAAAGAAATGGCCAAAAGAAGACAGAGAGAGAAGAGTATCACTACTAAAATGTGTTGGTTTTTTTTACACTGGGTGAGAACTAGAATACAAGCCCCAATAACACCTTTCCCATTGTCTGTGGTTGGTTTGGTCTGTGGTGTTATTTATTTTTTTTCCACCGAAGTCACTCGTGCTGCGCAGTATCACCAACAATTTATATCACTGTATTTTTCAAAATCACAATGCTTTCATGGTTTACACTGGTATTTTCTTCATGCATGAGAGAGAGGCACAATTGATTGTGCGTGTGTTCCAGAAAGAGGGTGTGGCGCAGCCGAGTGTGTTAACAGAACGACATTCTTGGTTCTCTCAAACATGTTTTCCGCTAAGGTGGTGGAGTAAAATGTAAATCGATCATCCCTGCAATTACTAGCACAGTTACTTCTTCAGCAAAGCCAAGAAGCATGTGTGGTGGTGCAGCAGTGAAAAAGGTCCCCCATCGAATAGCGTTTCATATGTCAGTCATGTGCGATACAAAAAATGTAATAATATTTAATATAAATATTGTCTTCCAGTTAACCGCCCAGCATTACAAGTCAGAGATAGAAGAAAAAACAACCTCAATAATATATTAATATAGAAATAAATGATATTATAAGTTTGAGATTTAAGTAAGAAATACTACAAATACCAATACTAATGGCTATTGGTGAATGTGTGTAGTAGTGTTGAGCCAGATGTGGTGCACTGCTGCCAAAAGCAGAGCAAAGGAAGAAGAAATGAACACGTTTGCCTGGTTCTTACGCTGCCACTGATGCAGATCACAGCGGCCGTTTAACGGTGGAGTGAATGCTGATTAAACACATTGCTGCTGGTTAAAAACAAAACAACATTTAAGCCTAGGATTAAACTTCATTTGTTTGTTTATTTCATTTCTAATCTTAGTTTTGTTCTGAATTTAACGATGCCGTTAAGTTTGTATATTGTTTGTCATAATACCGTTACTGTACAGTACAGCTTTTGCACAGCAAACATGAAATGTTAAAACACAGGTTTTACTAGAGGGTAGGTCACTAAATACTTGATAATTTAACTGGGGGACTTTTGCACAGCACTGGTACATCTGCACAATAAACATTGTTAATTTTACCGTGCTCATCATTGAATATTAGCCACAGTTTACCCCTCAACTTGTACCCCGTTTATAATTTTGGTGCCCTCTGTGATTAAGTTCGACATCCCTACTCTAGTATGGGCAAAGCAGGAGATTCCCTCGGACCATGACAAAAGCTGGATAGGTTATTCCACAGCAACAACTTTGTAAGTACCCCAAGAAATTCTATGATGGGCTGGCGACAACAATTCAATAATGCTTTAAAAAAAATCCTAATGAGGCTCTTTGTCAGAGCAACAACATCACAACAGTCTTTAGATCAGGCTCTCAAAGTCCCTTTAAGTGCCCTTGGCTTTGGATGCAATGTGATCACAATAATGATTTTATTTCTTGGGGTCAAACACAGACCTGGACAATATAAATAGTGTAATAGGCTGCGTTTAAACTGATTCATTTCTGCTGTGACTTAGCCAGACACTGACTTATGGTGATTGGTAAGCCCACCAGCGGACAGCTGTATACATGATTGTGTGAAGGTCTCCGAATCAATATCACCAACAATATTAATATCGTCACATAATATAAGTCAACAGGCAAGGATCTGCCTGCGACAAGAAAAAAAAGAATGAATTGATAGGAAAAGAATACTGACACTATCAGTTATTTAATTCACAAAAAGAGGAAGCATGTATTTATTTCATTATCTCTTCATGGTCTCAAAAGAATAAAGACTATAGATCACATGTATCAAACTCAAGGCCCGGGGGCCTGATGAGCCCCGCCACGTCATTTTATGTGGCCTGCAAGTGATCAATTGGGATTAAAAATCTGTGTTAAAATAGGTCTATGCTGCTTTAAGGCGTACGTTGACCATAAACTACATTTCCCACAATGCATGGCGATTGCGTTACCCCGCAAAGTGACGGCATCCCGCCACTAGATCGCAGTATATCATTGTATATGCATCATGCGACGAGTGAAATTGAATCAGTAATAACTACAAAGTTATTTTGCAATATGTTACGGAGTAGTTACCTTTATTTTACATTATATTTGGTGACAGTTACATCTGGCCCTATGAGTGTAACCATTATGCTGATGTGGCCCTCAGTGAAAATGGGTTTGACACCCCTGGTATAGATCAAGGGTTAAAACCTTCAGAAAGGGTCCAACTGTCATGACGAGGCTTGAATCTGTGAGGTGGTCCTCAACCTACAGGTTCAATGTCTGAAACCAGAATATGTTTTGTACAAATAGAGACAGGTGATGAGTGAGACTTTTAGTGTGATTATTCTACTCCACACCTCCATGAATCACCTCTCCGTCTTTCCTGAGTATCTAGAAGCCATACGCACTCTGTACTGTACAACATATCCTGTATAATGAATCTACAGTATTTTAGACGCTGACAGCACTCAAATCCTTTTCATTCCATGTTCACCAGGGAAAAATGTGATACACGGTCACCCTAAAACCAAATAAGGGCCTTTTCAATAATGAAGGCTTTGGGCTTTAAAAGCTGAGAGAATGAGTAGCTGGAGACAAACTGTAAGAAGAGGCTTTCAGTATATTAGCTTCTCAAATCAAATCACCATGAAGGGAAGACAGAACCAGCATTTAACATAGACAGGAGCCCTGCACCCAGATGAATAAAGTGAATGCTCTGTTTGAATCTGTCCTCCTTTCATAGATTTTAATGGCCTATGGTAAAGTGAAGTGCGTTAACACTTGATAACAACATTAGCCCGGGAGTATGTCTTTAAGTACAGAGAGGCCTTAGCACATTTACCATTTCCATTTCCATTACTGCTGTAAATTGCCCAGAATGAAATCAAAACCTCTGGCACACTCTGCCTATATAGCCCGTTACCAAATTATACTGATTTATTAAAGCTACTTCATTCGAGACACTGAATTGGGGCCGCAACTAACAATTACTTGCTGACCGTTTCCTTGATTAATCAATTAGTCGTTTGGTCAATAAAATGTCAGAAAATGTTAAACGTGTTTATCAGTGTTTCCCCCAAAGATGATGTTCTCAAATGTCTTGTTACTAGTATTTGATAATCCCTTTGTTATATGGAGCAAAACATCTGAAAACTGAATTCACATTTGCAGTTAAATTATAGTTATTAAAAGATGTATCTTTGTCCAGATTGATGTCCTGCGTCCGTCCTGACCGTCTGGAAGGCTGAGCTCACTCAATACTAATCAACAGGCTGGACACGAGCTGGTCTTTATCACTTTGTCCCCTTTATATGACTCCCAACCTTGGCTGCACAACCAGTTGCCTGATTTCTCATTTTGTTGCACTGCGACTGACAGTGAGCGGCACTGATTGAGGGGATCCATTAGGGATCAGCCTGAGGAAAGCCTGTTTGATGGATGAGACCAGCAGTCACCTTCAGAGCTTGCTAACAACACCTGTATCCTCTCTGTCACATACACACAGAGACACACACACACACCATACACACTCCTGCTGACATGTAACAATTCACACATATTGTGCTGTGTGTAGAGTGAGAGAGACAGAGATTTAAAAAGATGGAAGTCCACATTGTCTTATCAACAGTGACAGCTTTGCTCAACCTGCAGCCAAAACTAAGCACCGGTGAAATAAAAGGAAATCCTTTTGAGCAGGAACCCTACATTCAAAGATTGATTTCTATTTCAGGGATAACCCAAGAGTAAAATTAATATTTTTGAAAAGTTAGCAATAACACAAATTCAGTTTAAAGGGTAAAACTAAACATCTAGATCTTCTAATAACAAAAGTGACAAAGATTTGAGAGCAAAGTACATTGGCCAATATATGGATGCTAGGCACAGAGAGTAGAATAATGAAGCTTTAACCATCATATGCTGCATGTTTTTGGCACGTGCCATATTTTAATAGGAAAATAATGAGGAAAAAGGACTTACTTTTGATTTAGAAATGCAAATTTTGAACGTGTGTCGTTAATCACAAAATAAAACAATTAATTGCATGTACTAATTGCATGTAGGCAAAAGGCACAAAGAGGCATTTGACCAGGTGTTCCTTACAATAAACTAATACTATGTTATGAGGCGACACCATAGGGCAACACACTGTAACAGGTTGACCTGATTTTCCAAATAATCCTCGAGTTATAGATTACAAACAATATTTTCCTTTATATACTCAGTATACAGGTGTATGTATTCACCAACTGTGCGCCTGTGTGCGAGTCTTCTTCGTGTGTTGATGTGAACAGTCGTCTCTTATGTTGAGCAGGCTAATTGCTCTCCGCAGCATTATCTCATTAGGACCCATCAGCATTTGACATTTAAATACAGAGCTGCTAAAAGCCTCTCTGCTTATTTAACATTAACATTACCATCTATCATGTTCTCCGAAGGAGCAGGGCAGACACGGGCCTTGATCTTGTTAGCGCCTTTCTTCTGACTCCCAGCTCTTGAAGCCTCTGGGTATTTTTTTTTTTTTTAAATCACCAATTGATGCATTTAGTGAGAATAACGCAGTTAATAGCTTCAGTTTGAATGTGGCAAAAGGGAAAGCACAGTCAATGAATGTAGACCAAAAATAATGCTGCTGTGAGTGAAGGTAAGCAGGAAAGGTGAAATGGAAGATGAGAGATGGAGGAGTGGGGAGGAATGGGAGAGGGTGAAACAGAGGGAGGGAGGTCAGCAGAGCAGAGTTAGAGAGAGAAGGTAGAGCCTGATGGGCACCAAATGAACAAATTATGACGGGCTCCATTTTGCAGGATGGGGTCACCCCCCAAGACACACACAATACCACCCCCTTCTCTCCACCACTCCTCCTCCTCTCTTCTCTTCCCTCTCTGACAGTTCAATTTCCCCCTCTCGCCTCCCTGCTCCTGCTTGCTAATTGTGAGTGAAGCCTTATCATTGGGCCCCCCATCCACCCTCAGTCCGAGGTATCGCAGTGTCTGAGAGAGGAGACTGGAATGTCAAAATGTTATCCGAGACAGCAAACAGCCAGAAAGACGGAGGTCACACACGATAAGGCCGGACGTTCATCTGAATGCACAAGAACGGGCAAAGTCGCCTCTCACAGGATGCACAGACCAAACAGGAAGTGTTGCAGTGCACTTCTGGACAGAAAACCTCACCGAGAGTGGAAAAAAAAACGTGTTCTATTTTTCATCTTTTCTGTAAATGAATGATTGCCATGTGCTTTATCAAGTGTGCTTGTCAGAGATCTGAAAGACAGGCCCGTAGCAAAGGATAATTGAGGTGTCAATCAAATGCGATCATTAGAAAACACCTCCATTACACACAGGGCTGTGTGTGATCCGATGGACTTACTTCTAAAACATATCACATTTTTGAGATCAAGACATCAAATAATACATTCATGACAGGGGCAAGTTTTAAGATTTTTAGAAAAAAAAAATTTAAAAATCGCATGGACAGTAGGGATGTGAATCTTTGGGTGGCTCACAATTCGATTCAAAATCGATTCTCGATTCAACCAATTCGATTAATACGATTCTCGATGCAAACATTGATACAATGCATAGTGTGTTAAGGCAAATTATGGCAATCAAAACAATACAGTTTGTATAAGATAATGTGATAATGTGATCACACAAAGGCAAACACAAAAGTTAAAGGTGCCATATGTAAGAATGTGGCCAAAAACATTACTACATTCAAATTCAAAACACAGAGGTCTTTTAGGTTTCGTTTTCTGACGTAACTGGCAACCCGTGGTTGCGCGGCAGCTGAGACTCTACTGACTGCAATGATTGGTAGAAGGTGGTAGGTGGCGCCACATGCCAAAACATGATTTCAAAACATAAACATGATTTGCAGTCTGCAAAATGTTTTTTTTTGTACAAATATTTTGGCTGTACTGTTGTTGGTGAATTCAGTTTGTTATATGAACATTATTCCTGAGTCTCTGTGACATATTAGGAGGATTTTATGGCCAGTTGATTTAGATTTATTACATAATGCACCTTTAACATTTATTCATTCAAAACAAATAAAAACTTACTTACTGTACAAAAAATAACTTGCATAAATAAAAGCTTAGGCTAGCTGCCTTTTTCTCCCAGAAGTTACAAAAATAAACTGTATATATACAAATTTTTCTTTTTTTTTTTTTTTTTAATCGATTTTTGAAGTTCATGAATCGATTCAGAATTGTGGATTCATATGCAAATCGATTTTTTTCCCCACCCCTAATGGACAGTGGATGTATTTGAGTCTTATTGTGTAAAACACAGACACTGACATACACACACTCCTGGCTGAGATCACTTGACTCATGTGCAAAGTGGGGCTGAGGCATGTTATTTACAGAGGAGGCCAGGTTTAAATGACACCTGAGGATGAACCTCATCTCACACCAGTGCTCAGCTCACTGTCTCTACTTTGTCATTTGAAATTGAGGTACAAGCCCGAAGAGCATTTGCTCACGGTTTCCTTTTTCAGTTGCGCTGCTCCTTCTGTTCGTACGAGGCGGAGACAGATAGACAAACAAGCTGAGAGATATGAGGCAATCTTTACTCCAAGGGAGCAGCTGGCTGTTGGACAGGTTGGGGTTTAAAGTGCTTTAGTGGTTGGCTGATTGGACTGATCTAAGGTCAGAATAATCTGAATGCAGGAGGAACTATCAGGCACGACATAGGACAGAACCGCTGACCCCAGACGTCCCCATCACAGAAAAAAAACTAGATGGAGGGTAAGAAGAGAAAAGATGGGAGAAGAGCCAGAGCAAGAGTGGAGAGAGAGAGTGCTCATCTATATTCCAACACTGGTAATGAGGGTTAATTTATTGGTTAAGGATTAACAAGGTGCAAGAGTATGATAGGCAAGCAGTTGCCTTCTCGAATGCAAGTTTAAAGCAGCACCTTAATTTCAGCTCCAGAGCCCCGCCTGGTGGGAAAGCAATTACACCGTGTGAGTCTTCTTAAAGTAAAACTACTCAAATGTGTGGTGCACGGACATTGGGTGCAATTGGAACCAAAGGTCACACAATAGCCCTCATTTTGCAATCAACGTAGTATGAAAGTAATTTAACAGTGGATTAGATGGACTAATCTTGACATATTAAATAATCTACATGTGCTGCATACAAGAATTGAACATATCGCAATCAAATATCAAATAGTGAGAATATTGCCTCAGCTGTATTCTGTATTCCGTTCTACGTCCCTATATAGATATCAGATTCCAGATGATGCAAAGGTGCAGGTTACGAGATGAAAATGAGGGTGAAATGTTTCACTCTTCTTTGATTTGAATAATACAGGAATCAGATACTGTTTCCTGGGTGACGGTACGAGTAATGCATAGATAAATAATGTATGGGTAATGTGAATAATAGAAATCGAAATAGAAGTGTGCTTCGGACAATTGAAGTAACTCCGACTATTATTAAGCTGATACATAAAATCAGCTCGTTTCTAAATTCAAGGGTAAATATAGATCCCATCCACACTAAGAAGGAAACTGAAATTCATAAACTATACTACAAATGGATTAAATCTTCAAAATCATTACAAAACTCATAATATTTACTAAAGCGTTTTTTAACTGTATACAACTATGGAGCGATTCTGTCATAATGCAGCGTCACAAGTATATCTAGAGCCCACTTAATTCTGTAAATTGGAACATGAACACAACTGCACAAAATACACAAACCATATCTAATATCTAAGCAGCAAATAAGGGAAATAAAAACTTCCCCAGTGAACAATGTGAAGCTATTTTTTTTTACATTAAAACATTAGATTTAATCTCCAGTGTAGTCTCTCTATTCTAAACTTTAAGAATTTCAATGCGCACATTCAGTTAATAAGTGGGTTTGATCTCTATATGAGAGAAATATGAAGGACCTGACCTCCAAGGCAAAGTCCAGACTAACTAATGACGGCCTGAACTAAGCTAATATTTCATCATCAGCTACCTATGGTGTTGGAATGATCTTGATGCTATTAGCAGACTAATGGCTAAATACTGTGGCACTGCTAAAGAGGAGCCAGCCACCGACACCCCTCAGCATCCAGTGGCACATTTAGCATGGACATAAATGAGCGCGAGAGATGAAGACATGAGAGGGATGGGCAGTGACCTCAACATATATATACACCTACAGCTACACAGCGGCACACACACACACACATATACATCTATACACACGCCTGAGCACGGACATGGTGACCCCTACACGGTTGATAAGACGGGAGCTGATATGCGAGTCAGACGGAGCCACATTTGTAAAAAAGCGATAGCCAATTACGGCAGCCCGGGCTCTGGGATAATAGCCTGCCTGTCAGGGTCCGTGTGCAGTATATGACAGTGCATGTATGTGTGCGTGTCTGTGCCTGAGCACGTAGTACCCAAGAGTGAATACTGGGTTCCTATTCTCATCTATTTGCCCTATATCTCCATTCCTTTGATATTAATTTCCGAGCAGTGCTGCAGCACAAGGCCCAGGTCGTTAGCGTGATTCATCTGGGTTTCATCCAAGACGGGCATGTAAAAGATACGAGTAACCCATGTCGACCAAAATGAGAGGCATATTTCTGTTAACATTTCATCAGCATGTAATAATGGGGAGGCTTTTTTTTTTGTCCATAATAGTCTCAATCCATGCCTTATATTACAATACTGCGCGAACCAGAACATAAAGACGGAAAATAAAAATAAAAAAAGACTGGAATAGATTTCAGAGCATCATAAAGAGGAGGAAGAAGGTGGTATTTATTATCCGCTACACGGTATAACACTTCAAACCACTCCAACATTTTAAAAGATCTCATGTCGCTTTATGTGCAAAGATCACATCAGTCATAGAGACGTCGGGAATGAAACAAAGCACAGCGAGAGAGCAAAGGGGACAACAACAGGGGCATTGGTTTGAAAGCTCAAACATTAGTGCTTGTCCTGTACTTTCCACAGACACGAGATCTCCTCAAGGACTCGGTGCTGTCAGCCACAGTGGTCAACCACCTGAAACAGGGGAATGACAGACTATCAGAGGAAGGGAAACTGTTCAAGGGAATTGTGTGGATTTAGTGGTCTAGTGCTGACACATGGCTTTGAGCATGGTAGAAAAGCACTTTAACTCTTCAGTGCTTTTATCACATGTACACACCCCATAAAACACTGGGTTTCACCACGTAGCGCGGCTCACACATACAGTAACGCGCACATAATGCGTACATAACACTTCAGAGTTCCAGAAGGTTGGAAGAAGAAACAGAGAGTTTTTCCAATTTTTTTTTTTTTTTTTTTTTAAATAACAGTTTTGTTTTGTAAGCGTCCGATGATGTGGCCTTAACGCCACACAGGAAAATCAATAAAACATTGACATGAAATTGTAAAATTTGACAAAAAAGTTCACATTGAAGGCAACATAGCCACTTTAGTCAATATACCTTTCAGAAAATGTCAGCAGAAAGGGTCAAGTATTATTTTGTTCCTAGTGCGACGAGACTGCGGACTGAGCATAAAACAGCTTTACCCGACTTGCTCTTAAAGTCTGTGTTTTTCCATCTGAGAAATAGCGGCAAACTGATTCCGTTTTGTTATCTCTATGGCAATGGTCAACAAATTGCCACACACGCCAAGATCCACGCGCACACACTCACCCACCCAGCCTGTACGTGTAAGTGCTGTGTCCCTGCGGTTTGAAATCTGATTATTTCCATGAAATCAAACCACAATAGAAGTAAAAACAATGAATTTGAACAAACCATAGCAAAACAGCATAGCATTATTTGATTGAAGTAAAAAAAAAAATGATTAACTGTAAATAAATTTCACTTTTAACGGCTGGCGGCATACGTATGAATTTCAAATCTACTCTGAAGCTGTAAATAGTTTGCTCTTGTTTGGATTTATTTGTAGTGTGACACTGCAGTGACAATACGCTGTAAAAAGGTCTGACAATATCTTTCATCAGCAAGCGTTTCCTTGTTTTCTATGTACATAATTTATATGTAGTCTGATGAAATCCCAGATTGGGGGCTTTAATGCAGAAAACAAATGGTGAAGTTACAGTGTGCTATATACCCCCCTCTCCTATTCATCTCCATAATAGAGATGCAAGCTTCGTAATGCTCGCTGGGAGCCAAGCATGAGATTGAGGATTTCTCACACACCATGCATTATTCATAGTCCAGAGCAACAGAGTGTGTAAGATGAGAATTACACAGCATGAAGAGAACAGGGGACTGAGGGGAGAAGAGGGGGAAAGAGGTGGAGAGGGGGAACAAAGGTGAGAGACGGTGTGGAAAAGAGAGCGATAAAGGAGAAGACAGGGGAGCAGGACGGTGGACACTGTCAGATCTCCATTTCCTATTCCTTTCAGGTTAACCCCAGGATTGTTTTTTGGAGTTTGTTATAAGCAGGGTAGGAGGAAATGAATATGGAACCAGGAGCCCAGATAGCTTGACCAGATTGGCTCACAATTTGCATTTGTTAAATGTGCGTCTTGTGAGTTCGGTTTGTATTCCGAGCACAAACTGAATAGTGAGCAGAAAATTTCAGGGTTCTGTTACTATTCGTGTCGAGGCTTCGTTCTTCATAATGAAAAACAGTGGGAAGTGAGTCAGGGTTGGAATTGATTTGTTTAACAATGGAAATGAAACGAAGTAGGAGGCATGGACCGAAATAGAAGGCGTTCCATCTTAAACGAAAGCTAGCACCAAGAAAATTGCCAAGATTGTGGCTGATGCAATTTGACAAATGACTTGTACAGGATGACAAATAAAGCATTTTTCATCAGAATAATTGGTCGATGGATACAATATCATTTCATGTACATTGCAGTGTGAGACATTATTCTGGTGCCAATGTACTGTACATGAGCTTGAAAACTTCTTAAACACATGAAGAGTGCACAGCAGCCCTTATACTGAAGGTAATTATTAAATTAAAGAATGACATGTGATATTAAACAGCAGCAATAACATTTTTGTTCTTCCTCTTATCATGCCATTTACTCTGCCTGAAAGCCTTTCTTCGCAGAAGATTAATGTTATTAGTTCATAGTTAAAGGAATATTACATTAGGTATTTTTTCCTGTCAACTTACATGGCCGTGTGTGTGTGTGTGTGTGTGTGCATGCACATTTCAAGTCTCCTTAGACACAACCCTAATGACAAGAATGTGATGTTACTGGCTTTTAAACTTGCCCGTGATGAAAAGCCAGTATTAATTTAGGCTACAGATTTCATTTGTTCCGAACAGGAAAAACAATATAAATCACTTTTAGAGTGATTAGAGAGAGGGTTGGATTAATCCAGGCCTGATTAGGGCATTATGCTGGCTTGTTATGGACACACAGGGTGACTGACGGTAATTACTGTCTGTAATAGGAGAACACACACTCAGTCAAGGCATGAGCCGTGGCACAATGTGTGCGAGTTTATGTGTGTGCAGATATATACTGTATGCGGGCACACAGCTTGATGGAAACTAGGTTTGATGATGTTTGATTTTTTTTTTTTTACCAAATACACGTTGAAATATGTGGACTGTGTGCAATCAGAGTACGAGCAGGGAGCAGCCTGGTGTTGGAGAGACAGGCGAGTGCATTGAGAGGTATGCAGAGGGAGAGGTGAAAGAGCCATGGCTTTGTTTATGATTATTGATATCCTTAGACAAACATATTCACCGGGATAATAAAAATAGATGACAGCAGGTATGGCAAATATTACCTTGTGGAAAATTAGAGAGGTGCTAAATCAGCAAATCGAACCTCGATGTGTGCGCGCTCGCACACACACACAGATCCATACACACAAATACAGACACCACCACTGTCTCCTTGGAAATGAAAGGATATCGTGATTGATCTCAATTTTACATCATCTCAATTCAAAGACAAGTTAAATGTAACTTTGAGGGTAACCAGTTTTATTCTTTACAAGCTGCATTAATACTACGGCTGTCTTGTCCGCATTAGAAAGCACAGAGCAGATTCAGCAAAGACTCTACATGCCAATAGCGTCTTTATTATGTGGAATTTTCTGCAGGTGTTAAGCTAAATATCTTTTACAGTTTGGAAGCAGACATAAGGCAGCCAATGAGATGTGTCCCATTAAAGGCATGGAAAATGAGGGCGCATATTTAGCAGAACGCTGCTCATCTCTCTTCCAACTGCACTCTCCTTCCTCCCAGAGCACTCCTCCATGCTCCACGCTCCTGTTTCCCCTCTTTCTCTCCTTTTGTCTTTATGGCAGCAATTGTTCCCTTTCATCACATCATTGGTTGAAAAAGAACTTTAACACACCGTTGACTCAGCAAGAGCCTCCCAGTCCCCACACACACACTCATTCCTGTACCTGCACTGTCCCTTTGGGCTGTAAAGCATCAATCTGGAAGCCTGTCTTATGAGCGCACACCTCTGCTCTTTGCATGTTTATGTCAAACATTTGGAACAAATGGTTTCCATTGGCTGGAACAACACAAATAAATCTAGTCAATTCACAAGCAAGGAGAACGGCACACAGGCCACAGAGAAAGTGGCCCACTTGATGGCTGACAAGCGGAGTGCATGCATTATTCAATTAATACCTGAAAGGGGCGCATTTTATGCAGCATTTACTAAAGCATCCACCAGTCCGTGTACGCATGGTCCACACAAACACAAACGAATACACACAGACTCCCCTACAAACACAGGGACTTGTGTTTGCATCCTGGGAAAAGACTGGACTCCCCTTCCATTTTGCCAAATCAAATATACAGTGAGAGCAAGCTAAAAGGCACTTTCAATCAGCCGCTCTGGGTCTGTCTGTCAATCTGGGAACAACAACAATCTAGCCTACTTGGAGTGGTCTAGTCAACATCCATTCCACAATAAATTCAATCAGTGATGCTTTTGTGTGTACGTGTGTGAGTTTGCAAGTGTGTGTGTGTGTGTGTGTGTGTGTGTGTGTGTGTGTGTGTGTGTGTGTGTGTGTGTGTGTGTGTGTGTGTGTGTGTGTGTGTGTGTGTGTGTGTGTCCATGAAAGAGTCAGGGTAAAAGACGGAGACTCTTTCTGACAGTTGCTTTATGACAACAAAATATAATTTCTTACAGTGACACCTGACCTGCATGTGCCAGTGGAGGATCTTTAATATTCAAGGACAGGAATAATATATATAGACACGTCTAGGTTCAGAAATACAGGAGCATTCCTTTGCGGGAAACTCGAGTTCACCCCAATAATTGTAGAAAGCCAAGTAGCCCAGTTAACAGGCCTACTGAGCTAATGACATTGATGTGAAGGGATGTGCGCTGGAGTGATTGTCTGACTGTTTGAGATGAGTAAGTAGCACAAGCAGGCTCATCATGGACCTCTCATTATTTGGCCACAAATGGAAATGCAAATCGCTCACTTTGCCGCGGACGCCTCAAATTTATTAAACTAAAAGGTTTAATTTCCATTTTTCTCTGCATCAGCTTTATTTATAAATGTCATGCCCTATGAAGACCCTGTTATTTTCTCCCTCTCCTGCAGCCTCTTAACAAATCTGCTCATTAATATGGAAATGGAGAATCAATCGCTTTTCCAGCAACAGAGGGCTGTTTCCGTCTGTGGTGTGTAATGTGCTCTGACTGGTCATCAGCACAAACAAATTCACACACACCACGTATAAAGCTATATACCCCCAGCTTACCTTTATACGGTATCTATTTATATCTCCATCAGTGCGCTTATAAAAAAAAAAAAAAGAAAACATTTTACGTTGTATTTCACTATATGGCTGTAATGACTGTCATAATAGTGCCAGAGCGGCACCAGATGTTGCAGCATTAATAACCCATAATATCAAGTCCTGCTTATCCAACCTTTCAGAGCCCTAAAATAACACTCATAGACCTTAATGAGATGTAATTATGCACAAGGTTCTTATTCAGGGCAATATGATGATAACTGCATCTGCAGCTTTTAACACTTGGTTGTCATAGCCAGTAAATTGCTTACTCCCCTCTCCTTCTGTCTATTTGTCTGTCTGTCTGCCCCTCGCTCGCTCTCACACACACATACACACATGTGTTGCAACCTATCTACTCTGGTCTGCAACCTAATGAACATTACTAAATGGCCATGACCAGTTGGTTAAAAGACTAATGCAGCAGCTATTAGCCAAAGCGGTTGTTTCCACACTGAGTCATCTGAGGGAAGCAGCGCTGGAGAGTCCAGAGTGGACAAGGGCAGATAGGTCCTGGTCTTCACGCACTATCCTTTTCAACGTATACACAGATATAGTTTATATACAGTATATAAACAAACACACACACACACCGCACACCACGGAACAGCATGTTTATCTTTCACATTCGACAGCAAACAAACCGTGTGACGTTTTCTCAACCCACAGTGCATTAGTGCTTATTAGGGCCTCAAGGTGTGTGAGTGTCTTATTAGGAAAATTCAGTTTCACTCAGGGTCTCAGCACTGCGGTTGCAGACCACTGGCCATTGATTATTCATAGAGTCTGTGATTGGGTCCATTAATACAAGATTACGGAGGGATGCTCACTCTTTCTCTCGCTCTCTAAGTGTGTGTGTGTGTGTGTGTGTGTGTGTGTGTGTGTTGGAGTGAGTTGAATTGCAATGAATTCAGGGTTTGTGTTTTGTCCATCAGCGTGGCAGCAACACCATATAGATAGAGTGCATTATCCAAAATGAGTAGGTTTGTGTCTATAAAAAATTATAAAGTAAATGGTATCGGATAGGCTTTGCCAAAACCAAAGTAGCACAGTGCCTTTGCTATTTAAATATGACCAATAGGATTCAAACAATAAGTGGGAATATCTTAAGCTCCATCATTTACAACATACTGTAAGATTTCTACCTAATAGCATTTGTTCTTCAATTGAAGCTTAATCTGGGTAAATGGTGCTTAAATGTTTAAATCACATTTACAGGCTGTCAACTGATCTGATGTTCTTCACATGGTCACCCTTCGTTTGAATGAAAATAAATTGGTGGCAAATGAGAAAGGATTATGCAAAACTGGTGGAGGAAACCTATTGGATCATAGCTCCCCCAAGTGGGCATATATGGCAACTGACGGACTATAAGACAATGTTGAAAAGACTCACACTCACCACAGTAGCATTAGGGGGGCCTGATACTTCTTGTAGAGACGATTGAGATAAAATGATTTCCGGTCAATTGTCTGGAAATCCCACTGAGAAAGAGATCACATATCACAAAAGAGGAAGTCTAGATTCATCTTATTTTTACAGACACAATCTTTCAACAGAACTGTAGATACTTCCAGATATCATCATAATCATCATTGTAATTTTACAGTGGAAGACATTGCTGTGGTATTTGACCTATACAACTCAAATACAGTACTATAATATACAGTATTGCCAGGAATGAACAGAAAAATGTAAATATCAAACCTGGAAATATATATTTTTTATATATTAATTATTTCTGTCAATATCCTTACCCATGAGGGTGATTTTGCTCTTTTGCTTCAGTTGGACTTTGGGGTGTTTTTAATCTGTAGAAGAAAAAAAGAATAATTGTTCAAAAACAGTTCACCAAAAGTAACTCGGCTAATTCATTCTCAGTTGGTTTTAGTAATTTAAACATTGGAGCATATTTCTCAGAAAATATTAACCCACACAGAACACCAAAAAGGCCAAAGGGCCAAAAGGTGAGTATAATAAGTGTAGTGTTAGTGTATGGGAGACTGTGTGTCTGTAACTAATGAAGCTGTGATGTAGTGCTGTGTGTATTTAATGGGAGTTTAGAGAAAAGGAATATACTTTCTGTAACATCTGTATCACCAAAAAGCCTGATTCCTTGCAAAAAGTAATTAATTATACCAGTAATTACTGGTAGAGACATAATTAGTCTAACAGACAGGTGGTGATGAGATGGTTTACAATGTCTATTCAAAAACCGAATGCCGTGAAAAGAACAGTGTACAGAGCTTTGACAAAATGAAATTCTTTACCTTCATCTATGATCAAAATCAAGAGAAAAATTAACTTTAAAATGTTTCTGAAATGTTGAGGTTCGAGATATAGACCGTATGTTATTTTAAATGTTTGCTTTTGCTCTTTTGTATGTGCTAATTTCTTTTGTTGTTGGTGTTTATTGTTGTCCTGCTGTCCTTATTGTTATTTTGTCATTTTCTTTCCTTTATTCGTTCATTTTCTACAAATTATTTTGTTCAATATTATGGGGAAGCTGTAGCTTTCATAGGGCAAAAGGTTATTACGACCACATGACCATCAACATGGGCCCGATGTTTGTTTGTTTTTTTACCTCCAAGCCACCAAATATTACAACAACCAATTGGGTTGTTTCTAGGGATGCACAATATTGGACTTTTTGCCGATATGGCGATATATTGGGAGTGCTTGGGCCGATAACTGATACTGTGTATATATACACATAACTGCAGATGTAATTTAGTCTTTTCTGTAGTGAAATTCACATTATTTTGCATACTCATGTCACAGCAGATGTAGATGTACATTTTCTTCATTGTGTTAAATAAAATAAAGGTACAGAAATAATTGCTGTAGAGGGCGCCAGCATAGAAGTCAAGAAGGTAGCAGTCCGTTTACCCAACTGTTGTAGTCATTAGTCATATCAGCAGATTTTGATGTGTTGCTGACAACCGATAATACATTTTTAAGCCAATATCTGCTGATACTGATATGGTACCGATAATATTGTGCATCCCTAGTTGTTTCTATTATTGCACTTATTGTTGGGTTCAGGTTTCAATTATACAATTCAATATTTCATGAGATGCAAAGACGCAAAGACTCTAAGAGGCAGATGATCCCAGTATACATGTCCACAATGAAAGCGTACCTGTGCAGACTACATGCTGTCCATGGTCCTGAAACAGTGACGTAGGTGTGCTGCTCATCACGCATCCTCTCATCTTCTGCCATTTTTTTCCCAGCCAGCTAATTTGCTAAACAAGGGGTCTCCATCAGCAGGAGGCGGGGAAGACTGCGGGCAGCAGAAGGAGGCAGTCGAATTACCTTTCCGAGGAGAACCGTGGAGCTCTTCTACACTGTAAACTGTTTAAAAACGCGACACAATGTCTGATTTTGACAGCAACCCGTTCGCAGACCCGGACTTCAGCAACCCTTTCCAGGTAGCTAACCTGGCTAGCTAGCCTGCTAACGCTTGGAGAGCAGTTGATGCCAGTCTGACGCTAGCATCCCTGCTAACGGTCTGACTATCTAGCAAACAGAGCTAATATGTGTCTGTACTGTCAGTCTTAGAACGCACATATGAAGTGTTTGTTGCATTTTTGAAAAAATACACCTAAGAAGGTTTATCTAACAGGTGGCTGCCTGTCTGCAAGTTCACTAAATAACGACGATGCAAACAAAGAATAAAGCCATATGATGTTAGCTAGCTAACTCTTAGCATCAATCAGGTACGTCGTGTACCAAGTTATTTCAACACGAACACAATGTTGGGATATTCAAACGTAACGTTAAAGTTAAATGCGGTCTCATTAATGTTTCAACGTTAAGTAAGGACTTTAATATAACGCTGTGGTAAATGGCGTCGCACACCGACACTAAACTAACCATAGAATCACACGGACAACCACTTAAAACACATTGAAAATGACAACAGTTGACATAGCGTTTGTTTGAGTTTCATTAGTGTCGTGTTCTTCGTAGGCCAGATGGTGACAATAAACCCTTTGTGCTTTACATGGTCAAGTTTTGTAAAAAAAAAAAAATATGGTGCACTGTAGTAAAGGTTTTCTACGTGACACTAATTACCTGGGGTTGTTTGGCGATGTTGATGCCACCAGACCACCTGTAGATAACGCTAATGACGCCGCCCGTGTACCTTCCCTCTATTTAAGGATGGGCCTGTCAGTGGGTGGGGTTAAGATGGACGCTGTCGGTGTGAGTCCGAAAAGTAAAAAAAAAAAAGAATAGTCCGTTATTAAACCTTCTCTTTGCCCTTGATGGAAAACCAATAGAGTGTAAAGGAAACATGTTTGATCTATAGTGTTTGGCTTGTGGTGATTTGTGTTGTTGATGATGTTATTATTCTAACGCTATATGGTTGAATACTCACTCACCTTCTACCGCTTTATCCTCCACATGAGGGTGGCTGGGGGTCACTGGTGCCAATCCCAGTTTACACAGGGACGAAAGGCGGGATACACTCTGGACAGGTCGCCAGTCCATCACAGGGCTTAAATATAAACCATGTCACACTATTTCTATGCTGTGTCCTTTATCATCTGTTACATTTACTGCTCAAATGTCCCATGGGCACAACCTGTTTGCTGCCACTTTGCTTTACTAGCACATTGTTGCTATTGCCTTTGTCCGTCTTGATAAATTGACATCACTGTCGCCGGGGCAACACAAAATCTGAGCATCACAGTACTGAGAAAAACGTGGCTTAATCAGCATTAGTAACTGACAAGTGTTTATATTCCAAAATAGAGCGTTACAGTTTATGGAGGATTCATAAAGACTCAGGAAAAGTCAACTGCAATGTTAAGAGAGTTTGCTGCACATACACACACGATGATGTAATTATGCAAGAGTGGGCATTAATGATGTAGGTCTGCTGTGATATGGACAAAACAAAAACGTAACCCAAGTTAGCAGGTGGGATGGACAGGTATTTATAGCTGGATATAACTTACGGTTATTTATTAAAGGTTGGCATAGTATCCAGTGGAAAAAAGAGGATATGAAAGGAAGCAATAAAGCTTCTTTCCATAGCATTTAGAGAACAGCTTTTATTATGGCTGCCACTGCAATTGTTCTGTCACTCAGTAACCTTTCTTTATCACATCTCTTTGCACATCATCCTATTCATAATGTTTTAAAAGCCAAGAAACTAATGAAACACTAGCCTTAATTTATTTTATTGTATGCACACTGTGCTCCCACTTTACACCCTGCTGTTTATTCTGTTTAATACAAAAATGACTGGTCAGAACATGATAATTAAAAGGCTCTAATTAATGTCTGCTTAGGTGTGGTTAGCATACAAATGATTGGTTGATAGAAACGGGTAACCATTATGAATTTGATTTTGTTTTAAAAAGTTTTAACCCTCTGAAATCCTCGGTGTCTCGTAGGATCCTTCTGTGACGCAGGTGACTCAGTCTGCCCCACCTGGTGGTCTGGAGGAATATAACCCCTTCACGGATGCCAGAACGGTCAGCTTAAGAAGCATGACTATGATCCCGCATGTTTATGTTTGTGTGATACTGAATCAATGACCTAATTTATTCCATTACCGTCTTTCTCTTCTCCTCCACCACCTCTCAGTCACAGAGGATTCCACTGACAATATTTGACTGTGGCCCAATTACAGTTTTGATTTCAGATTCTGCCTTTAGGATTGCACAAATATTAACATAGCAGGTCTATGCTGGATTACAGGCAGCCCCTGGAAATGCTCCCAAACCTGCTCCAGCTCCTTCCCAGAACACCCAACCTGCCATCATGAAACCTACAGAAGAACCACCTGCTTATTCACAGCTACAGACTCAGGTACTGCATACAGAAACTCATGCTCATACAATATACTGCAACTGCATTTATATTTATTTGTCTTTTATATACCCATCTGTGCTTCAATGGCCTAGCAGAGGCGCAATGAGGTATTGTCTTTTATCTGATGTCTTTCACACCACACCAATCCACGTCACTGTCCTTAGTGTGCATTTATTTAATGCCTTTTCCCCACCTGTAGCTTTCCCTTCAGAGTACAATTTTAGAGCTAGGTTAGTACTAACAGAAGAAGACACGTGAGATGACAGTAGGAGTTGATTGTGTTTCCAACCCCCCTTCAAACTAACACACCCAAGCATACCTGAGTGGAAAATATCCTCCATCACTTATCTTATTGGATATCATAAGTCCTGTCAGATGCTGAATGGTGAATTTTAGGGGCGTTTCTGTGTCTTTGTTAGGACCAAGCACGTGCACAGGCAGAGTTGTTGAGAAGGCAGGAGGAGTTGGAGAAGAAAGCAGCAGAGCTTGATCGTCGGGAAAGAGAATTACAGTCCCATGGAGCCGCGGGAGGTCAGTCAGTTCAGTGAGATCCCTTATTCACACACTCGGTTCACATTAACCCTCAGAGTCAGTGTGGTCACTGCCAATTAAAGCTAGACTTATTGCAGTGGTGATAAGAATCAGACAGTTTGTATGTTACCGTGGTAACAGCTGAATTTGGCACAGTTTTCCATATATGAAGAACAGTACACTTTGAGTATCCAGGGGCCTTTCTTACACAACGTATGCAATGTATGGATTTGTATATTTGGGAGTTTGAGTTTTACTCATTTCATGTGCACATGAAACAATGTGCATTTACTTCTATATATGCACCAGTATACATTCTGGACTACTACTATATACAGTATATTCTGTTGAACAGTTTGCTTTGCACTTGAATAAACTTGACACTTGAAGTGTCTTATTTAAAAAAAAAAAAAAATGAATTAATTAATTAATTACATACATGTTTTCCATCATGGTGCTAGCTTTTTTTTTTTTTTTTAGATTATCCTTAATGTTTTTGCAGATTTAAGAGAGAGAAGATACACTAAGCTTTAAAAGTGTAGTTAATGTAACTACATTCTAGCATCTGTGTCAGTCAAGACACATGTAGAGTTCAGTTCACCCACACTCAATACATTTACTTATTTTAGGGTATACAGCATATAGTGATCACTTTGCATGAGGTAAATTTTTTTTTTAAGTTCTTGATATCATACAGGAGTAATCAACAAAGTAGTTTTGCCTTTTCCCACACAGGTCGGAAGAACAACTGGCCTCCAGTGCCAGAGAAGTTCCCCGTCGGCCCTTGTTTCTATCACGATATTGCAGTTGACATCCCTGTAGAGTTCCAGAAGACGGTCAAGATCATGTACAACCTTTGGATATGTAAGTGGATCATTATGGAGTTAAGTTTCTGTATTTATTCAGGAGTTCAGGAGTTCAGGCAAACAGTCTTGAGCAGTAGTAGCACACGAGCGAGAGAAAGAGGGGACAGGGTTTCCAGGAAAAGCATTGTAAAGTCTGAATGAGAAATTAACAAATAGTGAAAGACAGCACTCTTGGATCATCTTTACTGAGAAGGAAGCATTACTGCCTAATTTGAGAAGTATTACCTCCTCTCCAGTGAATATTATCATTGTAGTTCTGTTAAACACAGTGCAGCGCATCAGGGTTTACTTACATTGTTCCAGAAGCCCCTTATTATTCTGCTGCATATCTCATTTCCAGAGTCATTAAATAACACAATGAACAGTAATTTAAATCACTTCATTATCAAACACATTTGTCTTCTCATTTATAATACTAGTGCATTTGATAACGGAGCGATGTGTACAATTTTACTGTATATAAGTTATAGTTTAATTGCGTTCTTTTACTTAAAGGAGTCTAGTTTCGGTAATGGTATTCCTCTGTCTCTTTTCATCTCTCTCACCCTCTCCAGTTCACGCAGGCACGCTTTTTGTGAACATGTTCGGCTGCTTAGCCTGGTTCTTTGTGGATGCATCTCGTGGCGTAGATTTTGGTCTGGCAATCCTATGGTTTCTGCTCTTCACCCCTTGTTCCTTTGTCTGCTGGTACAGACCACTTTACGGGGCTTTTAGGTAAGCGGATAAATGAGAAATCGCAATGCATTACAAACGCACGATATATTTTTGACAACCACTGTGTTGTGAAGAGATAAAAAATCCAGCTTCGAACAAAATGGTTCTCCATGCCTTTTTCATTTTCTGAAGGTGTACTATCAACAATCCCAGACCAAACATGTGGTATATTAACAAATTCTGCAGTTGCTTGTCCTTTTCCTAGTTTACAAGCACTAGTGGGGGAATCTATTTATCAAATGAAGTGTGTCTGACTCCACTACACCAGGTGGCAGTATGCCCCCTTTCAGCTTGTCAGTATTAGGTTTTATACTTTAGCTGGTGGCGAGTGGCTTAGCAAGTCAAGCGCCATTCTTAGTCCTCCTACCATAATCTTCCAATTATTCAAGCTGAAGTGTTCCACTCGCTGTGGTCTTCTGGCTTCTTCTCTTATCTCTGGGTCAGAGTTCAGGGGCGGGAACTGTGGAGCATGTGCTGATTGCCCAGGCCAGTTTAAGTCAAACTGAATGTATCGATTGTCGTTGTCACTGATGTCTGATGTTAGCCATTATGTCAAACTAAACTTTACACTTATTCATTCCCAAGAATCTGGTTCCTGTCTGGGAAGAGAGCACATGAAAAAATTTGGATAAAAACACAGTTGCCGCTGTCTCTTACTGCCTCATTCTCTTTCTCCACCACAGGAGTGACAGCTCATTTCGCTTCTTTGTCTTCTTCTTCGTCTATATCTGTCAGTTTGGGGTTCACGTCCTGCAAACCATCGGCATCACTGGCTGGGGAACATGGTCAGTATTTTGCAGCTTGCTAATATACCAAACCAACCTTCAGTCACATCATTCCAATCCAAATGCCAATGGTTACAGAATTTTACCGACTAATGTTCCAATACTTCATATTTGTTTTGTTTTACCAGTGGCTGGATTGCAGCTTTAACTGGTCTGAACACCAGTATCCCAGTGGGCATCATTATGTTACTGATCGCTGCTCTGTTCACTGCACTGTCTGTGGGCTCGCTCATCATGTTTAAAAAGGTAACGGCATACACCCTACGCATGCTACACGTGCGTTTAATGCACTCAGTCTAAACTGTGAGAATACATACAGTACAATCTAAAGCCAGCGCTGTAGCCAAAGTCTTGTGGTCTAATTCTCTCCTCCACTCTTTCCAGGTGCACGCACTCTATCGTACCACCGGTGCTAGTTTCGAGAAGGCTCAGCAGGAGTTCGCCACTGGAGTCATGTCGAACAAGACCGTTCAGACCGCGGCTGCTAACGCCGCGGCGAATGCTGCAACCAATGCTGCTCGCGGAGCCTTCAAACCTCATCCATAAACTGACACACACTCATGCTTACACATACACACTCACAGACACACACACACACACACACACACACACTGATAAGATGGAGATGCACAGCTCTGGTCCAGTTTCTCAGATCAAACATGTATACAGGAAGGTGCCCAGAGCTGTCCGTCCTCACGAGACAAAATCCGACACATCTGCCATGTCTGCTTCTCAGTCAGGTGACTATATGCTCACATCCCCTTGAAATGTCCACTTCGTGAGTTGAGGTGTTCTCTGAGTGTGTGGGATTTCATGTGAATTTCTTACTCCCTACTTTGCTCCCAAGTTCAGGCAGAGACGGCATTTTCTAGCGTACCTTATTTTTTTGTCATGGTGATGACCTGCAAACCTGCTTCCTGCCTGGTTAAACACAGTGTTGAAAGTCACAAAAAAGTGATAATCTGATCATGGCGTTGCACATAAAATCTTGTTTTTCCTCGATCACGTAACTGAAACGACGAGTATATGTTTGAATGGCTGCGGCTGTGTGTGAATGTGTACTTCACTTAAAGAAAAATGTGACGCTCCAGTGTGGGTGTTTTTTTTATATAATACAGTGCTTGGTCACGGAGATTTGAAAGGTGAATTTTAATGGCCTCTCTGTGTGCTACTTTGTTCGGAAAAGTGGGCTTGGTCGGGCATCTCTGTAGCTTACTAAGATGTGACAGCATGAAAGTGACGTGCTTTAACAGCGGAAGAATTTCTTCCCCTCGTATATTTTCCATCAAGTTTTCTGTGAGAAGCGAGCTATAAAAACTACTGCATGTCCCAGTGGCTGTTTGACCGATCGGTCGTGTTTGTATTTGTGAAGACGCACTGAAGGTCAGTAGGTCACCAGTTCTCACCGCAAACTTTTATCTGGTTCAGTTCCGGTGCTTTCATGGCCTGGTAAAGTTAATAAAAAAAGAAATAGAGGCAGAGAACAACACTTTCTTTTATGTACGTGTGTATGTTTTGACATTAACTGTGTGGCTCTCTCCCCTCGGTTGTTTTCGTAGCCCTTTCACACTCGGTTAAATAACTAACGTGCAAATGAGTCTGAGAGTTGCTGAGTCGTAGCCTCCTGTTTTCATGTTTCCTGTTGATGGAGGACTCATAATCCTTACAGTGTGGTTACTGAGAGAAGTGACCTGGCTTTTTCACACTGTAGACGACCTGGACAGTGTTAAATCTATTCCTTTTAAAATACCCTGTATAGAAAACATAATAAATACACTGATACTAGTTAATTTTTGGTTGTTTTTACAGTATTGGATTACTGGCAACAGACGTTACATATCCGATAAAATAGATTGGACTTGATGCACATTCTATGTCATCCCTAAAATGTTTTTATTTATACACAATAGCGATGGTGTTTTTCAGTTGTACAGACTACTGTCATTAAGGTGAAATATGGACGTGGATTACGTTAATGTTGTGGTTTAGCACCTCTTAGTGGTGAAGAGTGGAGATGTGCACGTTGATGACGGGTACTGCTGTTATTATGTTACATTCAAACAATGTAGTGGGTGGAAAAACTGGAGGAGACGATCAACTTTTCATGAAGTATTAAGCCTACGTCTTGGAAGCAGTTTATGTTGTTATTTTGGACATCATATCTTCAATGTATTGCACATTTCTTGTTTTGCGTCAGTTTTCATGCATAAGACAAACATTGGTTTTATTTATGGCGTAATTTATGTTGTTTGCGTTTTGGTTTGGTTTTTAAAGTGCGTTTTTTTGTAACAATGACATGATCGTAGCATCAGCTAGATTTTAAAAAGTGTTTAATGACTTGCAAGTTGTGTATGTGTGGGTAAAACGTGTGTGTGTATGACTGGTGAAAGAACAACAATGGCCCTCAAGTGTTATTCTAAGTCCTGTAAAGCTGTGAGAGATCTACCAAATGTCATAGATTTTTTTTTCCCTCTTCCCTCTGTGATGTGTTCCCTTATCATGTTTTCCTTTTAAAGTATTAACTACTTTGCTACGTGTACACTGACATGATTCCCACGTATCTATAATTTGATGAGCAGTTGCTAAATGAAACCGTGCCACAGTGAATATTTTGTCGACGTGTTTGATGAGTTGGTCCCGCAGTGCCAGTGACGTGTTACCCAAACTTTTTGTTTTTTGACCACTGGCCCTTTCTATTTCACTGAATCCAAGAAGAAAGTCATTCAAAAAGGGACACTTGTATATTTTGTATAAATTTGAAAATTTGATCTCCATTATCAGAAACGTGTAAAAAGAAAACGTGATGCACTCTTGTCTGGCCTTTGTCGCATGTGAAATAGTTTGAGTTTTGTATATTTATGGTATTAACATGAAATAAAATTTGAAAGAAATCGTGCGGATTTACATGTGGAGTTTGTACCAGGTTTGGATGCAGCAACCAAATGAATAGATTAGTCTTTAATCACAGAGAACTTCACTAAAGGAGTGCCTTGGTTTATTCGAGTACAAAGAACAGACTGTTTCTCTTCACACGCATCAACCTTTCACACATGCAGCATCACACGCCGTGCCACAGAAGCCGTTACTCTTGTTAATGTAACAAAAACGGCCAACAAGTCCACATCACAGCAGTCTGGAAATGCTTCTCGACACAAATCCACATCCTCTTAGTCCCAACGCAAACACACACTACACTACTACAGCTCACTTATTGCACATGTTCACCTACAATAAAAATGAATAAAAGCACAGCATCACATGAATTACAGTATCTACCAATGTGAAATTAATCCAGGGTCAAGTCTCTGCAGGTTTCAACAAGTCAAATTTAAGACTTTTTTTTAAAGACCATACTGAGTACAATTTAAGATCCATTTCAAATCCATACTGGCAAGACCTTTCACAATTGTATTTAAGACCTTTTATGAGATTTTAGGAGAATTTAAGACATTTTAAGGCCCCGCGGATACCCTGAAAACACAATATCGGGTGCCTGTTGTAAAAGGGAATACTCTGACTCTATTTAACCAAAATCTTCTTTACCTTCTGCATCATGGCAACTCCCATGATTCACCGGGACCGTTTGCCAAATGCTCACCTACTTCTTGTGTGTCTAGTGTCAACTCACAAAGCCAAATCGTGTCCGTATGGATGTTCCTCATGTCAGGCAGCCTAAGATAAGCTGCAGCGGTTTATCTTACTGTGGGCAAGGACACAGTGAAACACACACACACGCTAATTTACTGGTAGGAACTTCCTTTTATGTAAACAATCCCTTGTGGCATCATCTGAGAATAACTAAGTATCTTACTGCACTCTTAGAAATAAGGGCTCCAAAAGGGTTCTTCTACAAGGGCTGAGGTTCTACCTGGAACCATTTGCTTCTGAAAAACCCTTTTCACGAGAAGAAAGGGTTTTTCAAGGGTTCTTGGTAACACTAATGGTTCCAGTAAGAACCATTTTGATCCAGAGAACCCTTTAAAACCCCTCTCTTGAATAACGGGTTTTAAAAGGGTTCTTGGTGGAACCCTCCACAAGGTAGAACCTTTTTATAAAGGTTCCACCTGGAGCCAAAGAGGGTTCTCCCATGAGGACAAGCCGAAGAACCTTATATGGTTCTACTTCGCACTTTTATTTCTAAGAGTGTGAATTAGAGAATTAGAACACGCAAATATTTAGGAGCCTCAACAGTTTTAATCTCTCTCTCACACACACACACACACACACACATTGTTGGGTGTTTCAGTGGGCACATCTGCTAACACTCAGTGGTTTGTTGAGGTCTGCAGGTGAACCCTATAAATGAACGTTAGAACTGCATACACACTGTTTTACTGGCGGCGTTTAATCTGTCCGCAACACATTATTCTAGTACAGTGGTTTGTTTAAGGTGAAACTTTTTACAAAAATAGACAGTATCTTGGCTATAATAAAAAAGGGTGTATGGGTAATGTTCTTAGCCTTAGGTAGGCTTCAGCAAGTTTCAGAGGGAAACGCCATGCCGTAAAAAGCTGTTACCAAACCTTCTTTCCTTAAAACATCCAGGTTTTTTTTTTTTAACCAGGATATCATAAAGACAGTCACTCAAAGCAGGCATATGAGACTCTTCCCCTCCTCAATCTCCTCCTGAACCTTATCGCTGGACGTGGCGATTTCGGCCTGCGCGGACAACACGGCGCATAGGAAGGTCGCCAGCGTTCCTCCTATCGCTGCGTAGAACGCCCAGCCGAGCGAGCACAGAGACGGCCTGAATGGCGAGGCGTCGGGGCCGCAGTAACCGATCACCTTCTCTGAACCCCAACCAGCAGGATACAGCATGAGGCCCACCATCAGCAACAGGCCTGGAGAGGGAGAGACGCAGCAGAAGATGAGACGAGAGCTAAGCAGAGGGTGAAGGATGCATTTATTTGTCTGTTAAAGAATTTCACCAGCTCATACAGGGATGTCACATAATGACAGACTAGTTCCTCCATGAGCTCATTCAGCTGAACACACCTTCGGAAGCCTGTTGTTGAACAGACCTGTAGTTTTGGTAAAGTTTGACCACATTAATCAGTGGATATTTTTGCCAACGTGTCTCATCTAGTAAGTTTTAAAACTATACATAAATTCCACTATTGTACACGATCGTTAAAATGCAGTCACCTATACATTTTTTTCGCCGTTTTCCATCAAAAGTCACACTTTTATTCATCAAAAGAGTTGCAAAACGAATTGAAAATATAGTCAAGACATTGACAAGATTAGAAATAATGATTTGTATTCAAACGTCAAACTTTGCTTTCGCCAAAAACCAGCAAAACTGTTTTCAGCTGTGCTAACATAATTCCACAAGGGTTTTCTAATCATCCAATAGCCTTCTAACGTGTACATATTCCATTAAAAACCAGACGTTTGCAGCTAGAATAGTCATTATTTATGATTCATTTAATGTTATATTCATTGAAAAAAAAGTGACCCCAAACTTTTGAATGGCAGTGTACATATGTCACAGATTAAACACAATTAAACACACGCAAAATGCACATAAAAAAAATGTAAGGAAATCGTCTCACCTGCGATCGCCTGCAGCAGCCCACAGATGTTGAAAATGCTTTTCTTCAGGATGCTCTGGAAACACAGGGTGAAGATGGACACGCAGGCCACGCACCCCAGCACCAGCGTCCCCGCTGCCAGAAACAACATGGCGACCTTCCAGAAGTCACTGGCCACTTCGCCGAATGTCCCGGCGTACGGCCCGCAGCTCACCCCTACCCCCCGGGCCCCGACGCGGAGGCAGCGGCTGTAGAGGCCGAGAGACGGCCGGTACTCCCCGGAGTCCACTCCCGCTCCGGTCACGCTGGAGTCTGACCGCGGGAATCCCAGCAACCAATCGGGGCTCATGAAGGCAATGAGCTCAGCGAAGGCTACGACGATGCTGAGCAGAGTCCAGAGCATGGAGCGGCATGTTACAATGACATGACACATTTTTTTTACTATTTAAAAAAAAAAAAAAGGGTAGCAAAAAAAAAAAAAAAGCTCCTCCAAGGGACAAATCTCTGATTTTTACCAGTTTAAATTCTTTCCTTACGAACAAAATGGTCCAGTCGGTTTCCCTGTTCAGATCCAGATGAGCTGCCGATCCTTATCCTTCCTGAGCAGATGTTTTTCCCTCCTTTCGCCTCGATTCTTTCTTCCTTGCTTTCCCCTCTCCCTCGTCGTTGAGGCAAGGTTCATCCCAAACATCTACAACGCGCCAAAGCAGCTTCCCTCAGCCATGGCTTTATCTGAGAATCAGACCTGTGAAGAGAGAGTGAGAGAGAGAGACGCGATGAGGGTCAGAGAGAGACACACACACAGAATATGTATACAAGGAAAAAAAACAGTGGACGTAACTAATGTGCGCACATTTCCCTTACACTATGAATCATCAAGCTCCCTTGTGTTTTGCTGTGAAACCCCCCTCAGCCACTGAAAAATAAACATCCACTTCTTGCAACTGTCTCAGAAACATCCATCCACACTGAAGGTTCCCCCCCCACCCCCCCTCTTCGAATTCACCGTCAGGCAGCAGTGAGCGCAGCATGAGCAACACATCCAGATGTTTGCAGCGTACAGTCACCGTGAGTCAACGGTGCCACATCGCTGCCAGAGACGACTGAGCTTATACTGTCATCGTTTTCCCCTCTCGTGATTACGCCGTCTTTTGTGTGCTTGATTTTATCTGCGAAAATGACAGGAGCCGTGTGTGTGTGTGTGTGTGTGTGTGTGTGTGTGTGTGTGTGTGTGTGTGTGTGTGTGTGTGTGTGTGTGTGTGTGTGTGTGTGTTTGCAGCTGTCAACACAGATCAGCGGCAGAGGACGGAGCTCTGTTACAGCACGCCACTTTTGACAGTAACGCATGCCAGATCCTGACTACTGCAGCAGGCACATACACGATATAAGACGTGTTCGCTTCGCCATTGAGTACATGTGATAGGTTAGAAAGGGGGGGTGGTAACATTGTGAGAGAAAAAAAAACATCGTTTTTTTAACAAGTTGAAACTAAAAAATCTAATTTAATTGTTCTTTATTCCTCAGCATTAAAAATAAATTGACAGCAAATTTATACCAGATGTGCCTGTGTTTGCGTGTGTGTGTAACGTGTACGGTTCAATCAGAGCAATTGTGATGCTGTTGCTATGTTATGATCCATTGTCATGACAACAGTGGCCTGGACGCAGCCACGGGGCTCCTCGCGAGTGAGGAGGTTCTTCTGAGAAGCTCTGATGTCAGGGGCGCAGCGTTATGATGATCACAGGAAAATATGTAGTTTAAATATAGCGTGGTTTGTCTTTTGCTGGAGCTGGTGGAGTTTAGGACGTGTCTTCAGCGTTGTAATGTGACAAAGTACAAACACAAAATGCGTGCATCTGTACTTTACTTACTATCTTTGTTATTACCAAATAAAATCTGAGGAAGAATAACGGTTATGGTCTGTATTTATATAGAGCTTTTCTAGTCTTGTTGAGCTGCTTTACTACACTCATTTACACATTTGTCATACTTTCATCCACACGCTGCAACATGGGGTTAAGTGTCTTGCTCGAGGACACACATATAGACAAGCAGAGCCAGGAATTTAACCCACAACCTTCCAGTTGAAAGACAACTCGCCCGACCACTGAGCCACCATGGCTCAATCGCAACTTTCTTTTTAATAACTTTTACTTTTACTTTTAAATTTCAGGACATTTTATATCAGAAAATTACTTTTGATACTTAAGTACAGTAAGTGTCATATACTTTAAGAATTTTACTGAAGTAATAATATTTTAAAAAGTACAGATCTGAAACTCTGAAAATAATTTGTCAACTAATTTAGCAGCAAATAACTGAAGAGTGACTATTGTTAGTAGTTAGCAGTAGTAGCTGTTGACAGTTTTCTATCACCAGGAATTTAACCCTTTAATGTACGCACCAAGAAAAAAGCAAAGGAAAAATAATTTATTTGCATTTTTTATTATTTTATTTTATTTACTTATGATAACAATAACGACAATCAATGTTTTTTGTTTTTTTTTTCAAATTAGACCCTACAGTATTTCAGATACAGGCCTCTACCAAACGGTTGAGACGTCTGTTCATAATAAACCTGGTTTGCATAATTCATAAAGTACAACAATTACACATTAAGTGCAAGTGAGTTCAGCTTGATGCATGTTTCAATGAAATATAGTGACTTAAAGTGTGGTCGACCAAATGGTTGTGTAATACCTTAAAGGGTTAAACTTTTTACAGTGAGATTTGTTGATTATCCTGGATGATACAATCCCCTTCTCAACTAGATGAGCCTCATCAACAACAATGTATTCACTGTACTCCCGGTGGGGGGGTTGCAATCTCAAAGAGTGGTCATCTTAATTCAGAAATCCAGTCTGTTTTGCGATGCTTAAAACATTTCTGTGGTCTAATTCAGATTAGATTAGAAGACTAAACTTTCACACTTAAGGGAGGCTTATTAAACTGATAACAGTGGGGCTGCTTCAGTCACAATTACGGCTATAATTCTCGCTGCATGTGTCACATAGGCGGTGATGAAAAGTTCAGCACAGAAAACATTCATTAAGAGCCACAAGTCACTTTGTTGCCCTGCAGGGGGGGATAAGTGTGGGATTAGGTTACACACAAAACCTCCCCGCCGAGACGCTAAATCGTCCCACCACATCTGTGAGGAATGAGAACTGATGTTGTACATCGTCTGATACGATCTGAGTCAGAAAACCTTCAGACATGTCTCAGGCGACAAAATAAGTACTATCTTGTGCAGCTAAAAGGGGCCGACTGATTCATCTTAAGTTGAGGTCGACTTGAAACCCGCCAGAGCTGGGTCATGATAACAAAGTCGGGAGGCGTGACAACATCTGAGGCGCAGGTATGAGATTTGCAACACTTGATATGTGGGTGGATTTCTACAGGTCACGGTTGTGTTTTTTGAGCGCTCCTGCTGTGCGGCGGTGCAGCGAATTGTGCACGTTTGTTTGCTTTTTCCTGGGTTTCGACAGTGACGTGCATCTGCAACGTTCAATTTCAGCCTACGACTGCAGAGTTTCGGGAGCACCTCGGTGAAAATTAGCTCACTTCTCGTTCTACAATTACGCATCCTAATTAGAGATTGCGCAAACCCTCAGCCAAAAAACACGGTCTTGCATAATTACCCACCTTGATCATACACTGTGTGGGACAGATTTCAGTTACAACTGAGCCGAGTGGAGCTCAAGCAACAGGGGGGAAATAGAAGCTACGACGGCGTTACTGTGTGTTATCAGTCAGGGAGGAAATGAGAGAGACAAACAGGAAGCACCAGTGTTCATCTAGCAGCCGCTGAGGCGCAGTCATGCTTTATGAGGCGGTAAAATTATCCTTTCTAAATCTAAACTGTCATTTCTCAGTCAGGTTTACACAAAGAAATGCAAATGATTTAGCTCTAGAAACATGTTTCAGTCTGCGAAAGGTTACAAGGAAAAGTTTGAGTGCAGTTTGGGGAGAGTCCTACTCATACCATGGATGTCCTTGTCGTCATACTAGTTGTTAGAACGCTTCCACACGACAGCGCTCATTTGGTGTGACTCACAGACACGGATGCCTTCAGCACGACTCCGTAGTTACAACTACAAAAAAGCAAAAAACGTGCCTGTTTTTAAATGGGTGTGTGCATCCCGGATAAATATATACGTGTCATTGTGAATCTTTTTAAGCTTGCGCACATCGTGCGTGCATGTTTGTTTGCATAAGTTTTTGTTTACAGCCACCCAGGCTACAGTTTTATCTTCTCTGCGGAGTTTCTGCGGTCGGTTGCAGTTCTGCTTGCAGCTTGATTATAGTCCGTCCAAGGGCCCAGGCTCGGTGCTGTCTGTTAAGACTACAATGCCCACAAATTAGCAGCTCTGCCTCTTTAAAGTACAGGGATGGAGCCTTGAACATGCCTTTGCAGAGTGCAGACGCAGGCACCTTGTGTGATCTCTCTGTGCACTTACAGGAAATCTCGTCACTCATCAAGGTCACTTCCACTTCTAAGTACGTGGCCAAGGTGACAATTTCTCTCCATTTGGCCCCCACTTGCATGTCCTCGTTTTGTTTCAGGCATGTTTGAAACAAGCATCGATGGTTATCGTCATTTGTCTTCATCCAAAACAAGACCCTGCCACCGACTGGACTGGGAAGTGTTGAAGTGGGCCAGTACATTATGCATGGTCACATGCATGTGGAGATAAAGCCTTTTTTTAGTGGGGAAAAAAGAAACTAGTGGGGCTTTCTTGCAGACACAAGCATCCTGTCTACATGTGTGTGTGTGCTTTATTGAGCAGAAAGGTCAGTACATCCTGAAACTGATGAATACTTTCCACTTGTTTGCTCGTTGCCGAACAGACTTGTGGGAAAGTACTTCACAGAACAGCACTTCCTTCCTTTTTACTGTGTTTACCTGAGCGCTGAGCAAGGAGTATTTTACACTGTGAAGCACATCAGACACTCGAGTTATGACGATTGCTTTGCTTTGTTACTGCAGTAGAGTCATCGTCTTAGATTTGTACTGACAGATTGTGGTTTGATATGATCAGCGGTCATGTGGTTCCGTGTCTAATCTGGACCAGTTTATTCCCACACTGCTCTCCTGTTCCGACAGAACCCAAGCTCGCCACACAGTTACAGAGTGCACACTCTTAGAAATAAGGGTTCCAAAAGGGTCCTTCTTCAAGGGCTGAGGTTCTACCTGGAACCATTTGCTTCTGAAAAACCCTTTCCCTGAATAAAGGGTTTTAAAAGGGTTCTTGGTAACACTAAGGGTTCCAGGTGGAACCTTTATAAAAGAAAAGGTTCTACCTGGAACCAAAAATTCTCCTATGAGGACAAGCCGAAGAACCTTATATGGTTCTACTTAGCACTTTTATTTCTAAGAGTGTAGAGTCATCATCATAGATTTGTATCGCAACCAAAACTGACAGATCATGGTGTGATATGATCAGCTGTGATGTGGTTCCGTGTCTAATCTGGACCAGCTTATTCCCACACTGCTCTCCTGTCCTGACAGAACCCAAGCTCGCCACACAGTTACTCACGGAGTGTACACTCTTAGAAATAAGGGTTCCAAAAGGGTCGTTCTACAAGGGCTGAGGTTCTACCTGGAACCATTTGCTTCTGAAAAACCCTTTCCCAAAGAAAGGGAAAGGGTTTTTGATCCAGAGAACCTTTAAAACCGCTTTCCCTGAATAAAGGATTTTAAAAGGGTTCTTGGTAATACTAAGGGTTTCAGGTGGAACCTTTATAAAAAGGTTCTACCTGGAACCAAACAGGGTTCTCCTGTAAGGACAAGCCGAAGAACCTTATATGGTTCTACTTAGCACTTTTATTTATTGTGTAGAGTCATCATCATAGGTTTGTATCGCAAACAAAACTGACAGATCATGGTGTGATATGATCAGCAGTCATGTGGTTCCGTGTCTAATCTGGACCAGCTTATTCCCACACTGCTCTCCTGTCCTGACAGAACCCAAGCTCGCCACACAGGGTTCTTACTCACAGAGTGTGGGCAAGATGCCAACTTATACACAGTTTTCCAATCCTTCATTCAGTGAGCCAACATGACCAATCTTTTTGCTTCTATAAGACAAACACTTTTGCTTCTATATTGACTTTCCCAAAAAAAAGGGGGGGGGGGGGGGGATTAAAGTACACGAACAAACAGCCAGCCATGTTTTGGCTGCGAGGACCCGTTGGCCGAGTAACCTCTACGGTCAATAAAATCTCCACTAATGAAGCGTAACGACAGCTTGAGTCAGAGCCTTTTTCAAAGCCCCAGAAAATGCTGTGACGACGAGGCATATGTGGGTCAGTCCGCTGGCCGTTACTCAGAAGGAGACCACTGAGGGCTAAACCTAGAGTAATTGGTCTGAGATATCAGCAACAGCACCGGTGGCATGCCAAGGTGCTGAGGTAATGAGCGCCGGCCTCTGCAGCCTGTTCTGAAGGATGACGGTGAATGGGGAGTGAAGGTGGGTGGTTTTTCGGAGATCTAAAGCACTGTTGACCCAGAGTGTTCCATGAAGGGCAGATAACAGATAGACAGAATCTTTTAGTGTTCGTGAGAAACAACATTCATGGACATGAATCAAAAACGGAGAGTGATGACAGAAAAAGTGCATTCAAGCTGCTGAATCACCCACCCAGATCAGATGACCCCCTCCCAGCTGATCTGAGCTGGGAAGACTCCGTGAACTCGTTTTTTTCTTAACTCACAGATCCTGAACCAGAAACCTCAAACCAAGGCAATCTGTTCCCTAAGCTGCTGCGCCCGGTCTGGTCATGCATCTGGACCAACCAGGAGGAAGGCCCTAAAACCACAACCCACAAAAGAGACTTTTTCACCATTTTCAGGACTACATAGCATCTCCAACAAGATGTGGACAGTGGGCAAATCACAGGCCACAGATGAGGGTCTAATTTCCCTTCCGAGTCTCTAAGACCAAGGAAATAAAACCAAGAGAAATAAAACGAAGTATGAAACCACACAGAGTTGGGCAGGACCAAACGTATCCCTCGCTCATAGAAGAATGCACCAGCAGAGCAGGGCGAATGAAGCAATGTAGCTTTCACAACCCACACGCAAATATCACACCCTGAAGTCTCAATTTTCCAAATCAATAGCTCTATTGATTTTTTACAAAGAACGGTTTCCAAGTTCATAGCGGATGACGTAAGACCTGCAGGCAAGCCTTAACATCAGCCGGAGAAGAGACGCCCATGTCCTGCAGCTTCGACTCGGACGTTTTCACGACAGCTCATTTATTTGCTCGCACAAGTCCAGAAGGCAAAATATGATGACTTGTATAAACCAAGTATCTACAATTCAGAGGCTGAGAGACAGCAAAGCCTTTCAAGCAGAGAAAACATGTGCATGACTCTTAAGTGTTACACATTATGACTGCTTTTGATTATCCCACCTAAATACTCTAAGTAGCCTCAGGGAGCTAAAGAGTCACCTGCATGCTTTAAAAAGAACAAGCCGAGTTCTGCTTCCCCAGTTCACACGAAGGTTTTTCCAACCCTGACAGATAGTATGGGACAACTCATGCAGCTCTCTTCAACTTCTTTTCTTTTTTTTTTGTAAACACATCCCTGTGGGCCACTGCTTTTGTAGCCCTCCATAAACAGCGAATGAAGGGGTTTCAACTTTCAAGAGGAGAAGATGTTTCCCATGGATAAGCATATACCATCGTTTCCGCCAGTGGGTGACGGATGCATGTTTAGCGCTGCAGAGGTCGGTTTTTAGATTGATTTTACGCACCCAGATTAAACACCATGAAACAATTCAAGCTGTGCAAAGCCATCGAATGTTCCCCGACTGTTGCACGCAGAGTGAAGAAATGGCAACAGCTCGAGCTTTTCAAAACACAACCAGAGGGGACTGAGGTTTCTGTGACAATAAGAGGCCCCCGAAATGTAAACAGAGAACCAACAGCAGTGAAAGCATGCTGAAACAATACAGCCCACTTTACTGACGCAAAAAAAAACACAAAAACAAATACACAAGCATAAACTGTGAAAGGTGCCAGCCTGGGCTCATTCACCCGGGGTGTAATTGCATAAAACGCGCATGACTACCCCAGAGAAAAGTATTAACGTGTGTGTGTGTGTGCGCGTGTATTTGATACCCCTTTAAGACCTTTTCTGGCATAAAACACTGTCCCTGTCAGGACCAGTAATCCTCACAGGGAATAAAACCTGATCCTAATGAGGCAGAACTTAATTTCTGAGAAACTTGTTAAGTTAAGGGATAAGATTTGAATTGTGGGTTAGGTTGAGGTTGGGGATAAGACTTTGTTTAGGCTGTCCCAGTGAGTGGAAGTCAATGTAGTGTCCTGTGAGAACTACAAACCTGTGGGTGTGTGTGTCAAAAAAAAACGAAATAAAATTGTGTCTCTTCATCTGGTGAGACTCAAATCAACAAAAGAGTCGCGGACACCAGCCCCCTCGCTCGGTCTCGAGGCATTGGCCCAGAATGCACTCCTCCTCTCCCTCTCTCAAAGACAGGCCATTGTGGCCCCTAACCTATTCAATCTGTGCAACACCCCCCAGCCCCTCACACTGACTTTGTAGTGGCCCCACAGTTTCTGACGCACAAAGCCCCTCAGTGACCCTCACATTTCACCAGCACAATGACAGGCATGACGTGGCCCCGCGCTCTGCTCTCTCCTCATTTTATCCTACTCTCTTGTTTTTGTCTCTGGAAAAAATAACGGATGCACACACACACACACAAAATGTGAACTAATGAACCGCTAGACTACGATTGGGGACTCGGTTCAACTGGGGGTTGCAAGATTCAGCCGGTCTGAGTTTGCTTTCACCCTTCCACAATTTAGTGAAACCGAACCTTTTGAATAACACGTTCCCCTCCTCGCCTGAGGTGGCGCTGCATCAATAATTACTGAAGGAGAAGACAAACAATGAACAATAAAACTCGCTCATCTTTAGGTTAATGCAGGACAACTTCTGTTTCCTCCACATATGAGCAAAACACGTGAGCTGCATCAAATCCTGTTGTTTTGTGTGAACATACGACTACCGGCTATCGTTCTACACGCGCGCATGTTTTGGTTGCGTTTACCCACAATGCCTTGCGTAGTAGCTCGCTTCCTGCATTTGAGACCGAGAGTTCGCGTCTTTGGTTACGCGTCAGAGTTCGGTTACCTCCTCAAACGAGCCGGACTTTCAGAGCAAACGAACTCGGATTCGATTTAGAAGGGCTGGTGTGAACGCAGCCAAAGGCTAATTAGCTTATTCCACTGCACACAGGAAGCAATATGTTTCATGTCAAGACAGATGGATTGCATCGTTGCGCGAGTAAAGCAAGATATTTACAAACAAAAACATTAACCCCTCAGCCCCTGCACTGCTGATGTGTACACACAAACACTTCCTCAGTCACGGCTGATAGTATTGCTTGACAGAGCTAGTTTTCAAATGAAGCACATTGAAATAATGATTGTTTTAGTTCACAGGGACCAAAAAGAGGCAGAATGAATAAAAGATTACATGCTCCAGCTTTGTGTTTTCTACTTGTTTCCATCAAAACCTTCTGTCATCCACAGTGTGGTGATAAAAAGAGTAACTGCAGATACTGGACATCAAAGATGAGAGTCGGAACTGCTTTCACTGATAGAAAAATACGCTCAGCCCATGAAAACACTTTTATACAATAAAATATGACGACATTACTGTACACTAGAGACTAAAAGTGGAGGGACTGTGTTACAAATTGGGTGCAATGAGTTTGAAATATGCTGGTGTTTACCAAACAGAGATTTAATGACAGACATAACTGAGTTGCAGAAACTGTTCAGTCATCTGAAAAGTTACGACAAATCCCCCCAAAAAATGCACCCGAGATTAAATAAATGGAGACTTCTCGGAAGGTTAGATCATTAAGTAGTTAATGCAATTGGCTCCATTACAAAAATATGACACCATAACCGTCTCTTGTGGTTCTTCGGTGTCTTCTATGTGGTTTAACAAACTTCCTCCTTCATTCACAAGATGCAACCGATGTTCATAACTCGGAGAGGGAGGAGAGGGAAAACAAATGCGACTGGTGTCTAGTTTATCGAAATTGACAAGTTGCTTTTACAGCACCGTCCTGCATGTTATAGAGGGTTTCCCTGCTCAAACACACCTGATACAGGGAAACACCTAAAGCAGCCAGGACTGTGAGTCCCCAGGACCAGGAGTGAGAAACCCTGCCCTAGAGCATCACATCACATCACTCCATCAAAATGACACGAAACAAGTCGGCGCTTGACGTCGACGCGAACACACCGAAACTGATTCTAGGAAAATGAGGAGGGTAGGGCAAATTAATTTTGGAGATGGCTGTGATTTCCCTCCTCCTCCTCCTCTTCCTCCTCCTCCTCCTCTTTGCTTGGCTGTGCCTGTTTTAGTTTGTCCTTGGACTTAACTCGAATAAACACTGAACATCTTTCTGATATTTGTTTAGGTTATGATGTAGGACCACTTCCCTTCTCGGTGCAGTGAGTCAGGCTCCATGGGTGGCTCTCACACACACACACACACACACACACACACACACACACATATATGGACCTCCTCCCTGTGTTTCAAGGACATGGGGTTGTGGAGGAGTGAAAAAAACAAAACAAATTCTCATTATAATTATAAGTAGGTGAGCTTCTAGTGGAGGACACTGAGCTTGAGGTCTCCAGCTGCCAGATGTTCCACCTGAACACATCCAGCTGCTGAGATCTGACATCCAGAGAGTAAGGAATGCTGCTGTTGCTTCTTCCAAGTCACATCCAGCATTTTCACTATCACATAAATATGGCTGTTTAGGCATTATTTACAAACACATGCTGAGAGAGAGAGAGGTCAGCTGTTGCTGACAGACACAAGCGTGTGTGTGTGTGTGTGTGTGTGTGTGTGTGGAGACGTGAGTGAATGAAAGCAGCGGCAGAAACAGGCTCTTTTAAGTTTCTCGTACTTACGGGAAGTCGCGGTGAGGTTTGTGCAGACGCGTGTGAAGGAGTCGTCCTTTGTTTTGAAACGCTTGCTGCTTCTCTAACCCCGGAGCGGCTCGGCTCGGCTCAGCACGGCACGGCTCTGCAGACGCTCACGAGACTCCTTTCTTCTGGACGATATTATTCTCTCTTTCTCTGTCTTCACTTCTTTTCCTCACACAAAGCCATCCCCCTCTACTTTCTCTCTGACGTAGTCCTCTTCAGCCCCTCCCGCCCTCCCTCTGGTCCCTTCCCCCACTCTCTGAAGGAAAGACGAAAAAGTTACACAGATGATGGTAATAGTGGTGAGAAAAGTACCACTATTTTGAGAACGATAAAGTACTGGTCTAAAAATGTACTAAAGTTAAAGTTTTTTTAAAAAGTAGCTAAAAGTGAGTTACTTTTTTAAACAAGTGTGGGGTTTGTGTCATGCATGAAGGGCAATCTAACACAATTGTTTTCAGTTAAAGGAAAACCTTTACAAATTAAAGTGCTGACAAAATAAAACGTGTAAACACATAATGTATCAGTGAAAATGGGTCAAAGGTCATAAATGCTTTAACTTTCTCACTCACTCAGGGACCTTAATGAGCGCCAGTTCACCTGTCCTCATCGCTCACCTGTCCTCATCGCTCACCTGTCCTCTTAATTCACCTGTTCTCATCATTCACCTGTTTCCATCATTCACCTGTCCTCACTATTCACCTGTCCTCATCATTCACCTGTCCTCTTCATTCACCTGTCCTCTTCATTCACCTGTCCTCACCATTCACCTGTCCTCATCATTCACCTGTCCTCACCATTCACCTGTCCTCTTCATTCACCTGTCTTCCTCATTCACCTGTCCTCTTCACTCACCTGTCCTCATCATTCACCTGTCTTCCTCATTCACCTGTCCTCATAATTCACCTGTCCTCTTCACTCACCTGTCCTCTTCATTCACCTGTCCTCTTCATTCACCTGTCCTCATCATTCACCTGTCCTCTTCATTCACCTGTCCTCTTCATTCACCTGTCCTCATCATTCACCTGTCCTCATCATTCACCTGTCCTCATCATTCACCTGTCCCCATCATTCACCTGTCCTCACCATTCACCTGTCCTCACCATTCACCTGTCCCCATCATTCACCTGCCCTCACCATTCACCTGTCCTCACCATTCACCTGTCCCCATCATTCACCTGTCCTCACCATTCACCTTTCCTCCTCATTCACCTGTCCTCACCATTCACCTGTCCCCATCATTCACCTGTCCCCTTCATTCACCTGTCCTCTTCATTCACCTGTCCTCTTCATTCACCTGTCCTCATCATTCACCTGTCCTCATCATTCACCTGTCCTCTTCATTCACCTGTCCTCTTCATTCACCTGTCCTCATCATTCACCTGTCCTCATCATTCACCTGTCCTCTTCATTCACCTGTCCTCTTCATTCACCTGTCCTCATCATTCACCTGTCCTCCTCATTCACCTGTCCTTCTCATTCAACTGTCACCATCATTCACCTGTCCTCATCATTCACATGTCCTCCTCATTCACAATGGGTGCGATTTAAAACGTAACAAAGTACACTACTTCCAAAAAATACATACTTAAGTAAAAGTATAACACATTTTTAAAAAATTACTTTAAAAAGTACAAATGCACAAAAACTTCAATTACAGTAATGCAAGTAAATGTAATTCATGACTTTGTGGAAACAACACCCACAGAAGACTTTTTTTGGATATACAGTGTATATATATATATACAATATATACAATGTGTATATACAAACTCTATTTCCAGAGAAGTTGGGACACTTTTGCAATTTCATTTATTTTCTTTGATTTAATTATGCTTTATTTAGTCAGGAAGGACCCATTGAGATACATGTCTCCTCTTCCAGGGAGTCCTGGTCAACATAGCAGCACAAACAGTACAAATAGAGACAAAACTGTTTCAGATATAAAGCTCACAACAGAATATAAAAGCTAAAAGGAAGTAGTTAAAGGAGAGTAAAATAAAAAAAGAGAGAGACATAATAAAAGTAAAGCGCAGAAGTAAACAGAACATGATCCTGAATCCGAACCCGTCAAAAAGGCAATACAAAACTAAATCACTTGACCTTTATTTTACAGACGAAAAGACAAAGAAAATAGTTATTTTGCAACACTGAGAGGATTCTACAAGTAAAGCTGTTGTGGAAGGTTCCACACTTAGTATGTTGTTGCAGGATTTAGTCTGTGCAAAAAGGTTGGATTGTGTGAGAATTGTCAGTCAATTCAACAGACAATGTTTCAAGGTTGCAAAGAAATTGCGGTCTCCCACAGTTCATAATATCATGAAAAGACTTGAGGTAGTCTCGATGCATAAAGCCGTGGCAAGAATCCACTGCTGAATTTGCACAAACATCAAGCCCTTAAGACATGGTTTCTCACTCCTGGTCCTGGGGAGCCACTGTCCTGCATGTTTTAGGTGTTTCCAACACTCCAACACATCTGATTCAAATAAATGGGTCGTTATCAGGCTTCAGCAGAGCTTACTGACGAGCTGACCATTTGAATCAGGTGTGTTTGAGCAGGGAAACATCTAAACCCTGCAGGACAGCGGCTTCCCCAGGACCAGGAGTGAGAAACCCTGTCTTAAAAGATACTGTATATGAGATATGCCCCCTCAAATCATCATCATCATCACAGGGCCATGTTTCTACAGCAGCACAGACAAACTAGCCAGACTTGGTTCCTTGATTTGTGTGGGAAACGGAGACATAAAATGAATGGGTCTTTTACAATCTGCAATCCCACCAATAGATGTCAGTGATTCCTATGCACTAGAACAGGGTTTCTCACTCCTGGTCATGGGGAGCCACTGCCCTGCCTGTTTTAGACGTTTCCCTGCTCCAACACACCCGATTCAAAAAAAATGGGTCCTTATCAGCTTCTGCAGGACTCTGACGATTATGTGACCACTTGAATCAGGTGTGTTGGAGCAGGGAAACGTGACGAACATGCAGGACAGTGGGTCCCCAGGACCAGGATTGAGTAACACTGCACTAGAACGTTACAAAAAACCATGAATCATAAATTGTAATCATGCCGTTCTAATGATGCCATGATGTTATTCCTGCCCATACCTTCTGCTGTTTGTGACTATGCAGCTTGGGGCTTCACCACAATGGTATTTATTGCATTCCTGCTGCACACTGTTTCAGTTATTTTGTTTCAAGCCATTTAGAAAACCTTACACACACACAAACACACACACCCAGAAACTCCTTTTCTCAGCCTGTTAACACCACCTCTCATTTCCACCGTGGGATGCTTGAGTGGGAGTATGATAAGTGCAGTCCTTCACGCAGGCCTCTTGACATTCTTCACAGCCTCAGACTTCATAATCATCCACAGTTTGTCTCCTCACTCACACAGGGGCCTAACTTCTGCACTCTGGCCCGAACCACTGTGTCATTTGGTCGGGGCGCTGCCTCCAGGACTTCCTTTCTCCACACCAGATCTGTGTGTGTGTGTGTGTGTGTGTGCGCGCGCGCGTGTGTGTGTGTGTGTGTGTGTCGTGCTGGTGAGAACACAGTGGGAGGGCAGAGGAGTCTGTAAATAGATATGTGTGGTCCTCATGGGTGCGCTGGTCTCAGAGGAAGGGAGATGTTCTTAGCTGTGGGGGTAACTCCATGGGAAAGACAGACGCGGCTGAGGAGACAACTGGGATGGATGACTGCGTTTGATGGTTAGCGGGTTGTGGCCGAGGAAGTTACGCTCTGTGCAGAAAAGATGCCATGATGCAATTCCTCGTGCATGTGTGTACAGATGAGAGTGTTTGTGTGAAAATAAAGGTTGGTATAATTGTGTTAATTACACTAGGGCCCTTCATTTTTAAGTCTGGTTATAAGAGTACATCTATAAAAACATAAGATGTGGGGTTGCAGCGTTCTAATTTAATAAATGTGGGTTAGAACATTCACATTTTTGTCACTGTGAAATATGTTAAAGTTAACATTTTTCCAGGGCCGATTTACCAAATGTTGAAGAAACCCCTTGTTTCTTAAATCAGGGTGTTGCTAAGATTCTCCTAATTAAATTTAAAGGTGCCATATGTAAGAATGTGGCCAAATAACGGTTACTACATTCAAATTCAAAATACCGAGGTCTTTTAGGTTTCGTTTTCTGACGTAACTGGCAATCCATGGTTGCTCGGCAGCTGAGACTCTACTGACTGCAATGATTGGTAGACGGCGGTAGGTGGCGCCACATGCCAAAACATGATTTGCAGTCAAATAATTTGTCTGTACTGTTGTTGTTGGTGAGTTCAGTATGTTATATGAACATTATTCCTGAATCTCTGTGACATATTAGGAGGATTTTATGGCCACTTTAGATTTATCGTTTTTTTTATATTATCTAAGATATTTTTACTGCCACTTATAGTGAAATTGAATTCCCTTTTAGACCATTCCAAAAAGTGGGATAATTTCATAAATTGAAATTGCATATAATCACATATTTACTGTAAGGGGCGCAGAAAAAATAATAATAAAGAAAGTAGCACATAAGTGATTTATGCAGATTTGCTTTCCCCATAATAAGACTGTGTAATAACAGATTTGGGTCCACATAACATGCTCTCTGTCACACACACACACAGTTATTTAGGGCAACAAATGCAGTTAGAGTGCTGGCACTGCAAAAGAAAGAAAGAATCAATTTTCCGATATTATTTTGGGGAATTTTCATGATGTCAGGAAGACACATGGGACAGAAATAATAATAAGGTATGACACAGAGGCGACACAACTAAGAACATGACATAGCCGATGATAACAGTGTCTCTGCTCGGACAAACCAAGCTAAAGTAAAGTCGTGATTTTATGTGAAAAGATGAACACTCCTCCGGTGTTTCTCCTGTGGCCAAAAACACACTTCCAGACCAGAATGATGGATAATGCAGTTATGTATCACATCGAAAAAACAAAAAGACAGGGGTTACTCAATCCCTGTGTGACTCATGAGTGTGTGCACAGAAATACACACACTGCAGAGATGATCTTATTTGGTGAATTATTGCAATGTTTATCTACGAAATAAACTCATATGCTGTCGCGTCGCCTGGCTCGTTCTGTTAAAAATCCCATGACGCATTCAAACCTAACAGTGATTCACCGCTGTTTGTTTTGCCATAATTAAGTACAGCCTATTATATATCGTGGATACAGGTGTCTGCACAAACAGACAACACGTCTGTAGTTGCTAATAAACAAAAGGGAAACAACACACAGCAGCTATGCTTCAAGGCCGATATATGATTTCATTATCCTCCAGCCTCTGGAAACACGGACACTCACTCTCACTAAAAGCATGGCTGACACGAGGATAAAGGCATTTTAGCCATTTAACAAAAGGATAACCTGATCAAATATATTGCTGCAAACTGAGATTGTAAACCACTTACTATTGTCCATGGAGGGAATAAGTGTTTTTAGCTTGCAAGGACACAGAAGCTTCCATTTAACTGCGGCTTGTTTGGTTTATCACTTGGCTCAATTTGGAGAAAAAAACCCCACCAAAATCACAATGAACTTACTTATGTAAGCAGCATTAGACCAATAACTAGTGTGTGCCAAAATGTAAAATTGCTGAACATTGGGTGCAGGGAGTTCACAGTTTACAAAGTGGTTGAGGTCCACACTGGCAGCCAGGTTTGCTATTTATGCCAGCTACCTTGAGTGTGCCTTTCTCAGTTCTGGTTCCCAGTGATGGCAGCATAGCTTTTCCACTACGCGGTCGCGGCATGACTCGACTCGCCTCGTCGCGGCACGGTTATCTTGCTTTTCCATTAGCGATATTACCTGGTACTTATTTTAGTACCTACTCAGGCTAGGGTTCCAAGCTAGCTGAGCCGATACTATGCGTGAACGTCGACCAGACTACCATGCACTGATTGGTCAGAGTGCCGTCACTGGAAAAGACATTCATGAAAAGAAGTCCAACATGTCGAACAATGGCGAACTGTAGATCAGTTAAAAACACTTAAAAAATCCTGAAAACTTGCTTTAATCTCCAACATTTAGCACATAAATGACTAAAATCTCAATATTTCACAGAGGAGTCTGGTTTATGGTTGTGATTGTGAACAAATCTTTTTAACTAATTGATTCTAATGATGCAGTACAGTGAAAACAACTGCTTTACAAGTCACTAGTCACTAGTTTGTGTGTAGTCACATGCTTAGTTTCATGCAGCCCTGCAGTGATGACTCCATCCACATTGAGGAGGTACTACACTCTTAGAAAAGTGCTAAGTAGAACCATATAAGGTTCTTCAGCTTGTCCTCATAGGAGAACCCTTTTTGGTTCAAGATGGAACCTTTTATAAAAGGCTCCACCTGGAACCCTTAGTGTTACCAAGAACCCTGTAAAACCCATTATTCAGGAAAGGGGTTTTAAAGGGTTCTCTGGAACCATTAGTGTTACCAAGAACCCTTGAAAAACAAACGGTTCCAGGTAGAACCTCAGCCCTTGTACACTCTTAGAAATAAAAGTGCTAAGTAGAACCATATAAGGTTGTTCGGCCTGTCCTCATAGGAGAACCCTTTTTGGCTCCAGGTAGAACCTTTTTATAAAGTTTCCACCCTTTTGGAGGGTTCCACCAAGAACCCTTTTAAAACCCTTTATTCAGGAAAGGGGTTTTAAAGGGTTCTCTGGATCAAAATGGTTCTTACTGGAACCATTAGTGTTACCAAGAACCCTTGTAAAACCCTTTCTTCGTGAAAAGAAAGCAAATGGTTCCAGGTAGAACCTCAGCGCTATTGGAACACTTATTTGCTAAGAGTGCTAATGGAAAAACAACCAAACTATAAACAAAAACAAGAACTGAATTATTCCTTGAAGTTGTTTGATCTCCAGATGTTTGCAGAGCAGATAAACCCAGCTAGTTTAAAAGATAACTCCTCATGTACAATATTATGTGCTATAGACATTTCAGTTTGATTGACTGTGAAGTTTAAATGCCTTCCCAGCCAACTTCCAATGATAATTGAACCATCTATTTGGTGACCTATTTGGTATTTTTTGGCGCATCTTAATTGACATAACAACTGTATTTTAGGTATAATCGGTGTCTGCACATAAGAGAGGAAGCTGCTGCATCTACAGAGGAAACTGTACTCTTGTGCCCTCTTGTGTCACAAAGTAGTTTTTTTTTTGTTAAGTAACAAAGAGAAAAACATGTTTAAAATAAAAGAAAACTGAGAAGGGGACTGTAACCAGCTGCTATAGTTCTTATAATAGGTGCCTTTACGTGCGTGGGGAAAGATAAGAAATCAGCCTATTTAACGTCTCGCTCCCTATCTATATTTCTGTGGCCCACAAATCGGCAAAAGAATGGACAGATTCAGCAGAAAGTGGCGCTCAGCTTGAGCTGTGATTGGACCAGAGGAAGGGGTGGAGGTAAACATGGGGGCTGCAGTGGCAGGAGGAGTTCCACTGAAATGGGGGGGGGCGTGAAGTAACACAACAAAACAGTGAGTGAAGATGACTGACAGTGTCCACACACACACACACACACACACACACACACACACACACACACACACACACACACACACACACACACACACACACACACACACAACATAAATTACTGATAATCTATCGCTAAAAACTGAAAAAAAACATCAGCACTACTATAGCTTGTGACGCATTTTGCAATGCAAAGAACATTATCTCATGGCCACAGGATCATGTGACAGTTCAGCATTTATCAGTTTGTCGAGAGTCAATAGTTAACCACAGCATTTATAAGTGTGTTCCCCCCCCCCACAGCAAGAAACACGCTTGCAAACATTTGCAGTTTTCTGCACCCTCTTCTTCTTCTTCTTCTTCTACCCTAATTCCTCTAATCTGGCTGGTTTTCCCCCCCAACAAGCTTCACTCCCTGTCCTCACCCTTTCAACAGCTCCAGCTCTGGCAGCACACTGTGAAGAGTCTCCCACTAACACCCGCAGGCCACACAGCCCTCACTTGATCTCCTCCTCCTCCTCCTCCTCTGGTCTCGGTCCAACTGTACAAATGTCCTCAGCTCCAGACTCAGCCTGCAAGAACTAGTTGTGGCTGCAAAGAGAAAATGCCACTTAGTATGTCTGCACTCCCAACTGGTATAGCTGGAATACATTAGAAGGCATGTATTGTGAGATTGGCCAAAGAGGTGAAGCCATAAAGTGAGAATATCATGATCAATGGAAGTAATTTGGGTAAACTATTTATAATTCCATGTCTCTTTGGTTCCTTAAATTGTGACTTAAATAATCTATTAGAGATCTCTTGAGGGCCATAACCGATGTATTGTTGTGTCACTTTTATGCAGTCGACGATGGACGCCTTCTTTGCTCGGTCAAGGTGAACCCGGTGAGGTCAAATCCGATTCACACCGTTAAAGTCTTTCACTTGGATGCAAACAGGAGGCGTTTTTTCTGAACTTTGACTCTGTTGATAAACACCGCTGTAAGGCCTGCCTGTGAAATTCTCCCTGAAACTGGATTGACCCAGAGCGGACAGAACGACACACCACCCCAACACTGAAGGTTGATCTCTCCCTCTATGTGTGTGTGTGTTTGTGTGTGTGTGTGTGAGTGCGTGCGTGCTATGACGAGGAGAGAACGTATTACAGGTTAACCTGGTTAGCCTTTGGTGCAAAGCTCTAGAGCAATTGTTTTGGTCATATAATATAAAATCGTCTCACAGGAATTTTAGATAAAAACAAAGCGTCCATCATCTAACAGGAATGTTAGAACACTTACATATATGTAAACACTGGAGCTACATTGCAGGAAACTACACTAAGTAGCAGGAGGACCACATTTAAAGTATAGTTTGGTGTATTAACCCTGGAACCATTCATTTATCTCACTCCAATGTGTATTGCCACAGCTTGCCAAACAGTAGTTTACAACAAAGTGCAAAGGGGTGTGGGAACCAGTTTTATGTTAAACTGGAGATGGACTCTGTTGGATTGTTAATATGATAATTAAAAGAGAAAGAGATCTCACACTTCCTGTCTTGCTTGTACCAAGTTCAACAACAATCCCTAATTATTTGTGTTACTTATGTATATGGTTATCTTTGTGAGGACCAAAAAGCTTATAATTCAAAGATAGTGAGGACATTTTGGGCCAGTCCTCGTGTTCTGTTATGCCTTTAAGGGGCTTTTTCAGGGTTAAGATCTGGTTTTAGGAATTAAGTCGCGATGGTTAAGGTTAGGGGTATGCATTATTTCTATGAGAGTCCTCATACAAATGCTGCGCAAACATGCGTGTGTGGTTTGTGAAGCAGCCAGACTAAAGCAGTCACTGCTGGAGAGTTTCAGGGTAAAACCGCCTTTATCTTTGCACCTTTGGACCTACAGCGCAGCCTCTCACTCGCAAACACCTACATCGTCATAAAACCTTCGATGCCCTCTTTGACATTTGTCAATCGCTCAACCACATTGACATTATAGCGTGTATCACTCAGCGTATAGATGCATAATGTATCCAGTAAAAAAAAAAAAAAATCATTGGGTAACTGTGACCCATGGCTCCCTCTGCACTGTCCTTGAACGTCTGAATGCTGGAGAGATGTCGATTGTCAACAAAGGAGGCTTCATGTTTGCTCTGAGAGGTTATAGGTAAAGACATGGATTCCAAAGGCTTACACACCCTGAGGCTGGTAAGAAAGAGTGCACACACACACACACATACACACCCGCACCCATGCATTTGTACCAACCTTTTGATCAAGAACACTATTTTTCTACCTATGACCAAACAAGCTGCACAGGGAGTTCCTTGGGGCACGATTTAATCTAACATTCGGAGCAAGGACAGGGTCAGATACTGAGAATCACCAAATGCAGCGATTTATGAGGGAACAAATAAGAAAGACTTCTCTATAAACACACAGCTTTTATTTCAGGGCTCACAGGTCCATGAGGCAGCCTGTGGTCTGGCACAGGAAGCTGCCAAATGCACTGGGAGCCGGTGGAGCATCTCTAACTCTGTCCTACCTGAGCTGCAAGAGTGGGTCAAAGGTGAAGGCCATTTTCTTTAAGGCACTGATGGAAGAGCTCATAAAACGGTCTTTATGAATAGTGCTTTTGAAAACGTGATGAGCGCTCAAAGCTGCTTAACAACACAGTTGTGTCATTCACACTATGCATCTATGATTCTGTTCCTATCGTATATTGCAATTTGGGGTTAAATGCCCTGATCTCCTGGATGAAAGATGACTGACCCACTGTACCACTGCTCCATTGCTCCACTACCCAGAGTAAGAAAAATCATCATTTAAAAGTAGAAGGATAACGGGAACAAGTTCATTGTCCGACTAGAATAGTGTCTCCAACAATTCATTTAGGTCACACACTTTGTATGTGATTGAGAAGTGCATCACTTTCTAGTTTATTCAAAGTGGCGTAACGTGTCTCTTCAGTGTCAGTGTCAGCAAACGGACACAAAAACAGGTAAAAACACACCAGCGGTCATAAATAATCCGCACCAAACTAGTGCCACAGAATTCAATGCAATACTTTCGTTCAGCTCAAGAGGGGAGGGGAAGGAGTAAACAATGTTGTTGTGTAACTTGTCCTTTGCCAATCAGAATGTCTCGTACGCAGACCCCTCCCCTACGCCCGTGAGATTTATAATGGCCGTCTGCACCTCACTGCTGTCACTTCAGCTCCTCAAAGTCTGAGCTATCAGGGGTCCATTCAACAGTAGGAATATGGCACCAGGAAAGAAGGTATGTGATGACTTTTTGCCTCACGTCTGCTCCTGCGGCACCAGCCTGCAGAGCATCCATGCAGGGAATCTTATGTAGTTGTATTCTTGAAATGTCATCAGGAATCCTGCACCTAGAGATTTAAGAAAAACTGAGTCCTGTTGAAAACACAACAGTCTGTGTTTTCTTTCAGCTCAGTCTAATAAAGACAGTGGAGGGGGATATTATTCATCATTAAGTTTGCCATTTAGAGCGTTCTATTGCAATTAGCAAGATTTTAGTATGGTAAATGTACCTTTAATGATAAAATATCTCCAGTGCAAATATAAATCAAAAAAGAAAAACAGAAGCGATGTACTTAAATTTAATTGTTGTGATAATTATATAGAAATTTTCACCCCCCCAAAAAGCGTTTTTTTAATATATATATGAAGATTTATTACAAATTGAATGCATGGTAGGATGTGGTGAGGGTTCAAGTGCACACCAGGTGGAGCTGCTCTTAGATTCAAATGCACAGGGAGGGGGGAGCAGCAGTTGTTTACTATTTATTAAACAGTTTAAACGCCATATCACTAAAAGTGAAATACATACAGTTCCAGATTGAGGCATTTTAACTGATTACACGTGGTCTAAATGTTCCAGTCGAGCATATTGAAATCAAAAGGATGCAGAAGTGCACAAGGCATAATATGTCATTCTAAGCCTACACTGGTCCATCATCACAGGGAATCTTGGAGCGTCTTGACGCTGACGAGGTTGTGATCGGCGATGGAGGTTTCGTGTTTGCCCTGGAGAAGAGGGGCTACGTGAAAGCTGGTCCATGGACTCCTGAAGCGACTGTTGAGTACCCCGAAGCAGGTGACAACTTACTATTTTACCTACTTCGCCACTCTATGTCTTTTTCAACAATCTATGCAGGCGTTCCTTGTCATTTTTTTTGGTTTGCCCTATAACTCTACTCGTTTGCTTGTTGATTTTCAGTGCGACAGCTGCACAGGGAGTTCCTGAGGGCTGGGGCCAATGTCATGCAGACCTTCACCTTCTACGCCAGTGATGACAAACTGGAGAACAGGGGCAACGTCGTCTCCACTGTAAGTTAAATGTGGCCGCACAAATCAAGGAATTGTGTTTCTGTTTCAGTAAAACATCAGAGTTGCTTTATTCTGACCACTGTTTCTTTCCAAACAGGGAGCTCAGATCAACGAGGCCGCCTGCAATTTGGCCCGTGAGGTTGCCAATGAGGGCGATGCTCTGGTTGCCGGAGGAGTCTCTCAGACTCCGTCCTACCTGAGCTGTAAGAGTGAGAAAGACGTGAAAGCCATCTTCAAGAAACAGCTGGATGTGTTCATCAAGAAGGATGTGGACTTCCTGATTGCTGAGGTATATATTTTTTTTTCTATCTTTACTTTACTTTACTTTTACTACACATTTTCGAGTACACCGTACGTCTTCTCTCGTGGCTTGACTGGTGTCTTTGTCCTGCAGTACTTCGAGCATGTTGAAGAGGCCGTGTGGGCCGTGGAGGTGCTGAAGGCCACCGGGAAGCCTGTCGCTGCTTCCCTGTGCATCGGACCAGAGGGAGACATGCACGGTGTCTCACCTGCAGAGTGCGCTGTCAAGCTGGTCAAAGCCGGTGGGTACAGCGGTCTTCAATTGGCCCATGTCCAAAACATGCTGTTAACTTGGTTAGCGATTATATTAAGAACCACTGTAGTCGAAACACCACCAGAGGAAGCTTGTGTACCACTGGTGGTAATAAGGGTGTAACATTACATGTGCTACATTAGATAAAGAGTAAACCTAAATAAAGAGTTTCCGACAATAAAAGACAACAAAACACGTGTCTATATCAGCATTGACTGTCATAGATAAAGATATTGCCTCAGATTATCAGCCGACTGCGGCTGTAAAGCATCTTGTCCTCAGGTGACATTGCAACTGAAAATGCAAACAACAGTTTTTGTCAGGTCCCTTTGCTTATCTGCTACACTCACACGAATGCATGGTCTTTCCTCTAGGTGCCGAGATTGTTGGAGTCAACTGCCACTTTGACCCACTGACCTGCGTGCAGGCCGTTAAGATGATGAAGGAGGGAGTGGAGAAGGCCGGTCTGAAGGCTCATTACATGGTGCAGCCACTGGCATTCCACACCCCTGACTGCAACTGTCAGGGATTTATCGATCTGCCAGAGTTCCCCTTCGGTAATAACATTTTCAAGTTTCCAGTTCTGTTAATGCAATCATGAATACAATTACACACTCACTGTGCATTCATAGGTCCATGCCCTTCTGCTACTCTGTGCCAAAAAGAAACCAGAAATACACAATTGCATAAAATGCAGCCCGAGTGTGTAACACTGAGTCCTCTTTCAGGTCTGGAGCCCAGGATTCTGACCCGCTGGGACATGCACAAGTTCGCCAGAGAGGCCTACAATGTTGGCATTCGCTTCATTGGCGGCTGCTGCGGATTTGAGCCTTACCACATCAGGGCTGTGGCAGAGGAGTTGGCCGCTGAGAGAGGCATCATGCCCGCCGCAACGGAGAAACACGGCAGCTGGGGAGCTGGTCTGGAAATGCACACCAAGCCCTGGGTCAGAGCCAGGTCAGTAAATCAGCCACCGAATAACATAAATACACACCTTATCGGGTTGTATTGTATGTTTTTGTCACAAGTTGACTGTATCATGATACTTGAGTGCCATTTTGATTTGGACTTGATATTTTATTGCAACTCTATGATTCAATAATTGCAATTTTCTTTCCCCCTTAAACCAAAAAATTTCACGTAATATCGAGCTCTTTAGCCAGGGAGTGACAATGTGTAAGAGATATGAGTATTGTCTTTTTTTCTGTTTTAGAGCCCGTCGTGACTACTGGGAGAACCTGAAGCCATCCTCCGGTCGTCCATACTCTGCCTCCATGTCTGCTCCTGATAGCTGGGGCGTCACTAGGGGCCATTCCGATCTCATGCAGCAGAAAGAGGCCACCAGCAAAGACCAACTCAAACAGCTGTTTGACAGGACAAAGAGCAACTGAGTCTCCTTCAATCAAGCAGCCATGCTGTGGAACTACTGATGCTGCACCGTGTGGGCACAGTCTCTGGAAACAGTGCTACACCAAAAAAAAAAAAAAACATCATGTCAGAGACAGACTCCTCACTTGAGAGAAGCACTGGTCTATGCCTCTGTTGATTGTAAAACCGTACTTTAAGTGAAGCCACAGAGGTTTCTCAAGTTAGGAACTGGCCCATGATCAGATCAGGACCTGTATGTTTTCCATGACTAAGGACCAATTTGTGTAATAAAATAAGAGCAAATAAAATGTGAATTGGTTATTTGACTCTTGAGATGTAGTTTCCGTCTGTGGCTGGGTGACTGAAAGGAGGGTGGGGACGTTTTCTACCTCTGCTTTATCAGGTTTAACATTTGCTTTCAATGATCATGCAACCATGAACAAAAAACTGTTAACATAATGAATTATAAACTAGGCCTATATTAAATGGTTATTGGTCTGTGTTTATATAGTGCTTTTCTTGTCAAAGCTGCTTTACACTACAGTTTTTGCCAAGTGTCTTAAGCTTCTTCTTGCCATTGAAAGAATAATAAACAATTATCAACATCTCAGTAGTAATAGATCTGTGAACTCAAGTAATCATAAGCAATATTATGAATAGACCTCTAATAAAAGTGACTCTGCTGTGAACTATATGTCATAGAAATATAAAGACATTCAGAGAGTCGATTATAGCAAGGTCTTGGCCACCTTCTAGTGTATTTACAGAGATGTTTATTCATATATATTGCCCAAGTCGTTTGCAAATTAATAGAGTGCTAAATAATTGGGTTTATTCCGTAGTCCACAATGTGGTTTAAGCCTCTAAATATGGGCTATTTATACATGAATGCATAATTAGAAACAAGTCAAACACAAAGCTTATCATAATAAAGCTTTGCATAATCATGCAATGATTTAGGGGTCCAGTAGATGGCAGTGTTATGGTATTGGCTGTATTTACAAAGAGCCTTGTAGTAAAGATGTACACCTAACAGGAAGTGCATCAAAGCAGGGCTTTTTTTCCTTCTTTTTATGCCATTATAAAAGAAAAATGTATATATATATAATAAAATAAAAATACCATTGTCTCATATTCGCAGACTTACCTACATTTACATATTATCTTATAGTCTATTATTTTCAGATGTTTATTACCTATTAAATAATTATTATAGCTCTATAAGTACAGTAGAATTCAATTTGACTCCAGGACACCAGAAGCCACAGGGTTAATCGACTCGGTTTGCGTGTACATCATTTATTAAATTATTTTAGATTAAATTAAATTAAAATCCATCCATAGGTGATAAACTGTATCTGAAGCGTGCTGTGACTTTCGTGCTAGTGACACATCTTCCCCAATAAAACATCTCTGCTGCTATTCTTGATCATGATTGGACGAGAGTCTACCATCTGATCAGGTTTCCTTTTTATCGACAGGGTGAAATTTAAAGATACACATGATAATTGTCGTGGTAGCTCAGCACAGAGAGCGTGTGTTAACATTATCAGTTCGGCTCTTTATATGATGTTTATACATGTTATGGGAAATTACTTTGAAGTCTTAAGGACCTTTGTGGCGTTTTAGAGTCTAGTTATTTGTCTATGTATCATTTTAAAGAGACAAGACAGTGGTATGGCCTGATTTGACCTACAGCAGCAGATTCACCCGCTGCTTGCTATACAACAGTCAACCGAGGTGAAGACACAGCTAGAGGTGAGGTACACTTTATAAAATACTCAAACTCTAAGGGGTGTTCGTTTGTGTGTGATGTTGTCTTACGTGTATTGTGGAAACGAGTGTCATTTGTCTTGTTACCTGCGAACTGTAAGCTGTTGTCGACCACCATCATCGTCACTGTTTAACTGCAGCACCACCTCGCGGTGCCTTTCAGGTACTACGCGCAGCCTTTCATACCGGAAGTAAACGTGCGAGGTCGTCATGGGCAGCAAAGTCAGCTCCAAAATGGCAGCTCCCTCCGCTCGAGTTATCCAGGTAACGTTGATTCCTGAACATATTCCACAGCTCTGTGTGTTCTGTTCATACGAACAGTAGAGAAATAAAACGTATTCTTAAGTTTTCGTGTTGTTGGGGCTGTTCGAAGAATTTCGTTCAAACGTTATGAACGAAATATCCTTGTGTCCTTGTTAAACCTCTAAACACCCCCGTCAGGGAGTTTATCCCGAGTTTGAATTTGGTTATTTCACTGGCTAAACCAGAACGACAGTTAAGTGACATGTGTACTGTTGTGGCAGGAAGGTAGCTAATTTGTAGGTAGCTAAGAGTTTAAATTCATCTAAAATACCAGTACAGAAAATGTAAGACAACACAGTCAGTAAGTCCTTGTTGTTGTTGTTAAAACTGGGCTACTACTCTGTTTATTAAGCACACAGGGCATCATTGTCACCCGTGCTGTCATCTGCTGTTGTATGATGTAATGTGTTATGGATTCAGATATTTAATTTTTTTCATACCTTGGTTGTGAGAAGTTATGGTTGAGTTACTATTGTGTTTCCACTCTCCAACCAATTGTAAAGAGGCAAATCTAAGCAGCCCAAACTAGTTTTGCTGAGACTGTGATTAACACACCCATACATTTTGGAATGTCACAGCTGTCTGAATTCTGTGATTTCTCAGGCTATTCGGCCTCATGCTCCACTGATCAAGTTCCCCAACAGACAAGGGATCCCAAAGCCCAGTGGTGAGTCTGCATTAAAGTGAATTAAGGGTTAACGCTTAATTACGTTTATGCTTTCTGTGATGTACCTGGCATTCAGGAATGTCAATTGCAGTCTATTCTACATAAAAATTAAGGGGTTCTCTATTTACATTGTTGCAAAAGAAAAGAAGGCAACAGTGCAAAAACAATGAAGAAACGTTGCCGACTAACCTTTGGACTAACTGAAGTAGCTGTTGTCAGCGTCACCCTCTCAGCTTTGCCCGGTTTGGAACTCAAATGAGCCGAGGGCCAATTGTCTGGTTTGGTAAAAATGAGAAAAACTGTTTAGTAGCGGATGGGCAATCTTAAGATATCCATGATGATATTAGACAGAATTTCAAAGTAAAAATACTTGTTTTAATATGGAATGATGTATATGTTACAATAAAAACATAGGTATGATGCACAAAAACAGAGAAAATACATAATTCCAGTGTAAAACAGTAATAGTAGATTTCTAATTAGAACGAGTTTAATAGGATTTAAATAAATTGCATATGTAAATGTAGCTACTGTCTTGTTACAATATACTGGTGATTCAAGAGGTTTAAAGGTTTCTTCTTTTTTTTCCTTTCAATTTTCAGCCCAAGAGGCATTAAAAATATTAGGCGTCAACTTTCCGCAACACAACGCTGTCAGTTCACCTTCAGCAGTTGCACCGCCTTCGTTATCAAGACCTCATGTGCCTTTGACCCCGATCCCTGGCACACCAGACTCACTGTCCTCGATTCAGCTACTCCCTGCAAGGTATCGGAGGAGACCAATGACAGCAGAAGAAATGGACTACATCCAGGTGAGAGGAAGGACTCGCCCTGGTCCCTTAAAACTTATTGATCACAGTTAGAATATACATGAACAGTGTCATTATAGGCACTCCTTTGACTTGTGAATATTTTTTTGTGTCTTTGCTACAGCGTGGTGGACCAGAATGACGTGAAGCGACTCGATCACTGCAACCAAAGTCTGGAATTCAGTACGTGTCTTGAATTCTGTTCCTCCGTACAAGAGAACTAAATGACATGATGTAGAATAAAATATTACATAAACCCTGTTAAAATGTACATATGTTTCTTTGATGTTAAAGTTAATTTGTATTTCTGTATTACATCCATGCCAAGAGACATTTGTATTTTCCCACAGTACATTATTAGCTATTAATAACTTATGGAAAAATGACCGTTCAGGTTACAGGTTTGTTGTGTACCTTATTTTCGACTTAATTTCCAGCTCAAAGCATTTTTCTTATTTTGAATTTTGTCTTGCAACATGCACTACCATCAAACCTTGTTCCAACCACGAGTTGCATAGAAATCTATTACTCCATCGCTCTTTTGCTTTTCATGTCTTTCACTGCAATAAACTGACAATGGGCAGAATAGAGAGATACTGGAGTAGCACTGAGTGAAATGGTGTTGAGTTCATGTGTGGACTTAAATGATTAAACAGACATTGTATTTTGATTGTGGTGTTCATTTGATGTGGTTACACAGATCAGCAGACGATGAGGAAACGCGTACAGGACATTGTCTTTGACAGATAAACATCATATTCAGAATCCATTTTTAAGTATTTATTGTTGTTACTGTTGCGGACATGCTCTATATGGTAAACATTAACATTAAAATTTCACAACAGTGCATTATGATCAGCCACCATCAATATGCTACTGGTTTTCTAACAAGGAGAGTCCATCAGTGATTTATTACTTGGATGAATATTGGCACAAGTAGCTCAAACGTTACGGAAAAGGCCAAAAGTGAAACTTCACTTGTTTGACCTGCAGATTGTCATTTCAGACTCGAGCAGAGGTTAGAAACGCTCACTGTTTTTGTTTCCTCCTCTAGTTGTGAATTAATCAAAGGGAGATCACACCCAGGCAAACACACTTGAGAACATGTTGTGTTAATAAGTACATGGGTGTCCTTTTTGGCACGGAATTAAATAACCAGCTCCTAAACACGACTGCCATTCGGTAATATTTCATGGCTTTACAAAAATAACTGGATGTTGAAAACCCCCAAGATCTAACACCAACGATGAACTTACTGAACGATAAAGTGCAGCATATTCATATATTAATAGAAACACGTACAGCAACAAGGAACTGTCAAGTCACAAATGGGCACATCACGATAAGAAACACTTAAGTATGCACTGGATTGCTTTGTAAGTTTGAGGAGCATATTCTGGCCTATACGTGTCTCTGTTATTAACATAAATAGCGTCTTTGTACTGAGAAGTATTTTTATGGGTTTTGTTCAGTCTGGACTGGAATGATCTTTTTTTTTTTCTGAAAACATCAGACTAAGCATTGCACTTGCAGGATAGTAGATATAATCTGAGCTGTGAACCGGAGGCAAAAGGACTCATCAATTACTCTCTTCCTCCAGTTCCTCAAAAGCAGGTAAGAAATCTGCGATGGTATCCACCACATAGTTAGGCACCAAGCTGTGGTTGGTGGTCAGCTCGCTATTCCTGTACTCCTGGGCCTCCTCGAACTGAGACACGCCGGTGAGAGTGAGCATGGTATCGAGGCCGCAGTTGGACCCGAACAGCATGTCTGTCTCCAAACGGTCCCCGACCATCAGGCACTGGGCAGGGTCGACCCCACTGAACTGGCTGGAAATGCACTCAAACATGAAGCGGCTGGGCTTGCCAATCACAGTGGCCTTGCGGCCTGAGGCCACCTCCAGAGCAGCAGTGAGGGATCCGGAACCTGCCATGGGAGTACAGTGAATGTTGGTTAAATCCTCACCTTACTAACTACTGATATTTGTCTCCTTTGTGTTCAGATGAAATTGAAATACTGGGTATTAAACTAAACAAAAAAAAACTGTTGTTTTTTATATAGTCTTAGCGTTCTTTTTAAATTGTACTTTTCTTGTTAATGAATGTTTATTATTTATTATCCTTATCTTTACTGTCTTGCTGCTGTTACATTGTAAATTTCCGCACTGTGGGACGAATAAAGGATTATCTTATCTTCTCCGTGTTGATCTGCAACATAAAGTAACATCAGATACTCAGCCCCAATGAAAGGCGTAATGGTTCAGGTGAATAAACAATTTTAGAATTTTGAAACTCAAGCTTCAAGTCAACATTCACTCTGGAGCAGATATAAAACAGGATGAAAGATTGCCACATGACACTATAAAATATTACCCACTCTATAGAGGGTTTTCATGGCGCATCATCACCGCGTCATCAAACCAGAAGTCGCCATTTTGGAGGTACTCCGCAGGTAAATGTACACATACGTGCACATCCACATCCCCGTGTTTGTAAAAGGGTTTTAACAAATGTTCTAGTGCGATGATAATAATATAATTCATATAGTGTACAGTGTATAGAAATATCGACTGTGGTCTGTGGGCAAATATCAAACTGTGGATCCTTGAAATGAAAAACTCTTGGCTAACGTTACACCTTGGGTGATATGATATCATACAGTTAAGGTTAGGTTGAATAAAGACGTTAATATTGAAAATATTGATACACTAAAATTTAATTCATGGTGTGGCACTGTCGATTCTATAAATGCAATCTTGATACTAGATTTGTGTTGTATTTAAGCCTTTGACCAGTGGTCAGCAGTAGGCTGTCTACCATTTGACTCACTCCTCTCACTGGGCAAAGAAAATTGCATGTTGTTATGGTTATTGTTGCTGTGTGATGTTATTTTTACTCTGGTGTTGGAAGATTCTTGCCTTTCCACAGCCGTACAACAACAGACTATATAAAAAGAGTGAATGCATTCCACTATTTTGGTTGTTGAAGCTTACGAACAGGAACAAAATATATACAGTATTGAATCACCACCTGTGGTTAGCAAAAATAACTCTATTTGAATGGAAGTCAATGGTAAAATGAGTCCAATGTCAACAAATATTTTCCTTTCAATTGCTTGTTTCAGATCTTCAATAAAACACTATGTCAAGTAGGGCTGCAACCAACAATTGCCACAAACAAGCCAAACAAAACAGAAAATATTCTCATTTAAGAAGCAGTAAAAAAAATTCAAAAAGCTTGTTTTAATTACTGAAAAAACACTCAATCAATTATCGAAATAGTTGACGATTAATTGAGTAATCAATTAGTAATAGTCGTTGCAGCTCTAATGTAAATTGTGTTCCCATTCACTGATCCCTAATGGAGAAGCACAAAAAAACTAGTAATTAGTACTCGGCCACTTTTTTCTTTCACTAGGCCAGTTTTACTGCCAATGTAATGTGTAGTGTTACATTGGTATCAACTGTCAAAGTGTGTGTGGAGGTACAAGGTACTGGACAGGACAGGTTAAAAAAAAAAAAAAAGTGTGTGTGGGGGGGGTCTAATTCAGTTTAGGGCCCCATAAAGGCTTGGATCGGCCATGTATCGCACATATGAAAGGACGGACACCAGTGTGATTGACAGCTGGTATCATTAAACATTCAAATACGAGCATGGTTTGTGGAATTTGAGGGAAATGGTGCAAATCTCGAGACCTGAAAACAGGATCCTTCTTATTAGTGACGTCACCACCCGGTGCAAACCAAGCACCTGGGGACCAAACCTAAGAGGGGGCCCCCCAATAATTACTGAGTTCCTTAGGCTTAGTCCACATTATTTACGTTAATGTAAATGAAATGTTAACGCTGCTAGTTCGTACATTAACTTCTCTTATAAAGATAAACACCACCCCCTCCCTACCTGGCAGTATCCGTCCACTGGACAGCGGGTGCCACGGGTCGTTGTCGGTGGCCAGGAACAGACACTCCGGGTCCTTCAAGTAGCACGAGGCTTTGGCCAGTTTGAGAAAAGTCAGTTTATCGTCATGTCCCACCAGCACTGCCTTCACGTCCGGAGCCAGGGCGCAGTCGTAGATGGTAGCGCCCGGGTCGTCCGCCTCCTCCACACAGGGGATGCCCGCATCCTGCAGCTCTCTGCGCATTCCGTCGCAGCCCATGACGAACACCTGGCCGCTGACCTGCACGACATCTCTCAGGTAGAGAGCCGAGCAGTACGACGAGCTGAAGATCTGCTCCAGCATCACGTCAGTGAAGCCCAGCCTGGAGAACTTGTGCACATAATTCTCCCGGGGCCTGGTGCTGTTGTTGGTGACGAACACTACGTTTTTGCCGTGTCGGATGAGCGAGTTCACCACCTTCGCCGCGCCAGTAATCGCATTCTCTCCGTGCCATATGACCCCGTCGCAGTCGAAGAGAAAGAAGTCCTTCGCCTCCAACAGATTTCTAATCTGCGGACCCCGGATTTTCTGGCAGCTTTTGAACCCAAAGGCGCCCGCCGCCATCCCGGCGGCGCCGTTTCCCTCGATTTCTTCCGTGTTTCACCTGTTATTGACCCGCCATTTTAAAATCGTTGGCATACTGTGGATGAAATGACAGAAAAGCAAAGCAGCGTTATAAAATCACATTGCAGCAGAGACCTTGCATACACGGACACTGGGCTACATAAACATTGACGAGTGACCACGCCCACTTTATCTACCCTGACAAATCAGACTTCAGCCCTTTAACCAATCATAGCCGCGTACGTCACAAGCATTACGTTAGCAACGTCCCCCGGAACTGAAATTGCGCCCCATGGCGGCTGGAGGTCTATGAAATATGACATTTTATCAAAATGTAGTATACGGAACCTTTGGTACAGGGTTTCTTTGGCCATAAAAAACACATTAGAACGCGTCTAATATTTATAGTTATATAGATATAGATAGAATCATTAAAACACACAAATAAAAGTAGTTAATAGAAATATTTATAAATACAAATAAAACAAAAAACAAGTAAAAGTTCTGCTTTAAAAATCTGTCTCAAACATTATCAGCAAAATGTATTAATTACTAAATCTAACCCTATACATGACACACTGGGATTATCGAGGGATAATCAACACCAATGCCTTCACAGAAATATGCATCACATTTAATACTTGAAAACATTTTTTTATTTTAAACTGACATATTTACAGAAAAGACAAAGTCATTCATTATAACTTAGACACAACTAGTGAAGACAGGATGATGTTGATGTAGAAATTGGATCTAATAGAAAAAAAAAATATGATTTGAAATAATATTTTTAACCCTTTAGGTACGCACCAAGAAAAAAGGAAAGGAAAAATAATTTATTTGCAGGTTTTATTCACTTACGACAATATATATATATATATTTTTTGAATTAGACCCTACAATATTTCAGATACAATCCTCTACCAAACGGTTGAGACGTCTGTTAATAATAAATGTACAACATTCAGAGAAGTCGCATTAAGTGCAATTTCTTGATCAGTAAATTAAAGTATTCATTTTAACAACACTAACCCCTTTTTTCCCCCTAATTTATTTTTATCAACATTAGCTAGCTTCTCTACCTTAACCATAAAATGACAAGTCAACTGTTTGGCTTGTCATTTTATGGTTAAGGTGTGTTTTGAAAAAATTATTTGACCCTTATAAGACTTATTTTTGTTGAATTTAGTTACATAATTCTGTAGAACCTCTCCTCTGAAACGTCAAACGAAATGTCAACAAAATAGTCTTACCTGCTATAGAAGGAATGCTGTAGGCGTACTGCTCTCAGACACAATGGTAGAGATGGCTCATTCAGGTTGATTTCAGCTTGATGCATTTTTCAATGAGATATAGTGACTTAAAGTATGGTCGACCAAATAGTTGAGTAGTACCTTAAAGGGTTAAACAGTGGCTTTTTTTTATTCATTTAAATAGGGTGATTAATAACACGTTTTTCAAACCAATATTTGTTTTAGGAAACACGTAGAGCTCAGTGCTACTGTGATTTCTTTTGTTTATCTCTGCTCCTCTTGTTCCTACACACAATCCAGCAGAGCACTACAGGTGCAAGAAGTCCCAGAAAGAGAAGAAGCATCACGTCCAACAGGTATCTCTGGTACCACGGCTGTGACAGTGAAGTGGGAAGTAAATGATCTCCACCTCCGCTGTGCAGAATGTGCTCGACCCACTGAATGAGTCGGAGGGCTGGAGGGACAGGGTGGGATCTGTGTATCCTGCTAATGGACAGAGCTGTGGACTTGAACCTAGGAAAGCAGGAATGATTGGTCAAAACTCTGTAGTCTACTGGCGACACAAAAAAAATGTTCAGACATCCAACCACATACCTGATGTCATGTATGAGTGTTTTAATAGTAGAGTGGAGCAGTTCCCTGGTGATGTCTGTGGGGCTGATGCTGAGGCCGAGTCCTTTTGATTCGGCTCTTATCACATTATCAGACTGGTCTCCAAACAGAGGTATTCCCAGCACGGGAACACCATGGTACACTGCCTGCAGCAGGCTGTTTTGTCCACCATGTGTGATGAAGAGACGGATATTTTTGTGGCCTGTTGTGAACAGAAAATACTGTCAAGGCAGGAATTTATCCTGAAATTCATGATTCTTCTAGCCAACTTATAAAAAAGTACCCTGAATGAACAACAAATTCTACCAAATACCAAAACAGGCCTTTATGTTTGCGACAAAAGGTTCCGCGAAAGAAAGAGTGTCCATACCCAGCAGATCGTTTTGAGGCAGCCAATCTACTAGCTTGACATTAGGAGGTTTGTCCAGGCCTGGTGGCCATCGCTTGGGATCATACCTGCAAGAAAAAACACCATTCATTCATCCATCCGTCATCTACCGGTGTATCCTCCACATGATGTTTGCAGTGGGACTGGTGCCAATCCCATCTGACATAGGGTGGGTACACCCTGGACAGGTCGCTAAGATATTTGGAGATGTGCTGTGACGAACTGAGGATGGCTTGGAAAACATGGCATTCACTGGAAAGTTTGAAGGGAAAAGGAGCAGAGGAGGCTAAACGGATGACGTGGATGGCTAATGTAAATGAGAGAGGTGTAAAACAACAGGAAGGGAATCTGATTGAGATGGCTAAGGTCAGAGAGTTGTTAGCGGACCGTGATGGCACCTATGGAGAGGAAAGAGAGAGGCCAAATGTGTCATGGTTTTACCTCCAAATGACCCCGTGAGGAATCATGGAGAAGCCTGCCACCAGCTCCACGAGCAGAAGGTCCACAGAGACTGAGGAGACCATCGATCCCAGAGTCACAAGAATGAAACCTGCCTCACCAAAACTTGAGATCCACAACTCAAGCTCCTGAGGGATGATGCATAGGGAGGAAGAGCCAAGTCCAAATAAAAGAAGTAAAGCTGATAACTGAATCTCAGATTATATGGCCATATGTTTAAAGAAAACAGACCTGCTCCAGAGGTTTCGCTGGTTTGTTCAGGAGACCTCCGACCAACACAGTGTAGGGCATAAGAGGCTGAGGAAACTCCAGGGAAAAGTCAGTGTTGAAAGCCCAAAGTTGAGCTCCTCGGTGTAACTCCTCCAGTCCACCAGGGGGTGCGCCTGACTCAAGGTGGTGCTCAGCGACTTCCTTAAATTTTGACCAAACAATTTCTTGGCCTTTCAACCAAACGGCAACAAAGTTAAGTGAAGATTTGTGGAAAAGTTGTCGATGTTCGAATTATTCTACCACTGTCATCAGTTGTACTATCATTTGCAGCCATCTCAACAAATCCCTTCCTGTGTACAGCACAACTAAACACAGCTAAAGTAAGGCACACTACAGTTTTAAAACTCTTGATAAAATAGCTTTCATACTACGTCATTTCCTTTATAACAGCTCTCTTACCTACAGGATCCAGCAAAGAATAAAGGAGGTTCTTGGCACGACCCCACAGGTTCATGTTGTTAGACAGCTGGGAGTGGAAGACAGGGATGTATGAGATGGGGCTGGGAAGAGCGATGGACAGAGGAGCGTTCAGAGTGCCAGGATAGAAAGCTATATATTGGACACCTGGAGTAAATCAAGAGTAAAGTGAATGGTCGTAGAAATACTCAAAGATAATAATAATAATAATAATAATAATGATAATAATAATAATAATAAAAGAAAACAAAGTGTTAGAAATAACAGATGTACCAAGTCTGCGTGCCAGGATGAAGGAACAGGGGTTAAACGCGTCGAGGATGGCGATGTCAAAGCGTTGCTGCTGGAGGAAAGTTATGATCTCTTTGTTTTCTAACAGCTTATCGCACTGATATGACAGGTGTCCCATGAAGGTTAAATGGGCATTAAAGTCATCCCTGATAGAAAGAAAAAGGCAGAATGTGTTGTGATGCAGGGAGATTGAGTAAAAACCAAGTTCAATTTGATATGTAAACTGCTGTTAGCAGGACTGTCCACATTAAAATAAGTTATATAAACAGACACATATGAACATAATTGAATTGACAGTATTTTACTCACAGAAAAGATACACACTGATGAGGTTCTCTTAATTTGATTATGCATGATAAAAATCCTGTCATCTGCATGTGTCTGTCTTTCCTGCCTTCGTGTTACTTTATTTGTGCAATACCTTCCCAGTAAAAACTGCCTCTGCTGCTCCAAGAAGAGGGCGTTATATTCCTCGATGTACTCCTCTCCTAAGGACCAGGTGCTCATCTGGTAACTGTCTGCACGGCCTTCATAGGAGAGACCTGCATGGGAAGAAGTTGTGCAAAATATGTTTTCCTTTGGGGGGTTTTTCCTTCTATTTGTGTGCGCTGTGTGTGCAGAGTACCTGTAATAACAGGGGTCCCCAGCTGCAAGAGCATGCGGACCTCGTGGCCACGCTGGTGTAAGTTATGAGAAATTTCATCGAATAACAAGTAGTGGCTTCCTCCTGTAGAGAAAGAGACAGGAGCTGATGAATCCACTCAATATACTATATAACTCAGGGCTTCTCATTCCTGGTCCTGAGAAGCCACTTACTCTATGTTTTAGGTGTTTCCCTGCTCCAACACGCCTGATTCAAATAAATGGGTTATTATCAGGTTTCAGCAGAGCTTACTGACAAGCTGACCATTTGAATCAGTTGTGTTTGAGCAGGGAAACATCTAAATCATGCAGGACAGTGGCTTCTCAGGACCAAGAGTGAGAAACCTTTCTATAACTTAAAGCCCTCAGTTCATTATAGCATTTGTTTTTGTTTACATACTATAGAAGTTTGCTATACAAACACAAACTACTCACCAATGGGGCAGAAAGTCAGAATCTTTGCAGACTGCAACACTGGAAGCGCCAGGAGAGAAAACGTCCAAAATGCGATCCCCATGTTGTAACACTTACAGCCAACAGTCCTGTCCGTGCTCCAAAATAAACACTGATGAAAGACTTTCCGCATGAACAACCGTTCCTTGTGAGAAAGTCTTTCAAAAGTTTTTTTCGAAGTAATTCAGCAAAGGAGTCAGATCCAGTGAGCGATCGGAGCCTAAAACAAGATGAGACAAGTTGTTTTGATGGGAAAGTTTCCCCACATGAAATCATCAGGGGTGGGAAAATGCACCAAAATAGAATATAGATATGGAGTGAAGTCCAAATTCTTACCTAGTAAAACATATTCAGAATATTTCCTTTAGGCAGAAATGGAAAAGTCATCAGTATAGAAGAGGTTTGAGTAGCTCTGTTATGTCAAGAGTAAGAGACGTGCAGTGAACGGGAGGGAAATAGGGACGTTATGGAGGCACAGAGGAGTGGGAGGTTCCCCCAGCTCTTGTTGCATCAAATGAAACAGACAGAAATCTTACTCAGAGTTATGTTCTCTTAACCCGCTTCCACCGACAAGTAGAGGAAAGGAAAGCCCTTGTTGATATACAGCAAAGCTGGCTGGCAGCACTAGAATTCAACTCTATCCCATCAACTATAAGAGAACTGGACACATACAGTGAAACATACTAGAGCTTGTTTAAAGAAAATGTGACATCAGTGAAGTGTGATGTGCCATGTGTTGAACATTCTTTTCAGTCACCCGTCACTATCTTGCTTTCGCAGTCTGGTTTTATTTACCCGGGTCAGCCCTTATTTTCTCTTCTTGTGCTTGAATGTTTTGACTAAGTTGCATGGTTAACGTGGCTCTCTGTGCTGCATATTTTAAATGTTTAAATGTGTTTGGGATTTCTGCTCTGCAGTTTTGTAACACTTTCAGATAGTGGCTAACTCTCACACATTTACAGAAATGTGTGTCTAACCATCTCATGCATTACCTTGATTGGTATAGACAATTGATCCCTGACTGCTAAATATAGAAGCCGCCAGCTCCATCACTGTTGAATGGACTGACATAAGGTTGAGGGTGCACTTGGCTGACCGTTGCTGGTAAGTCAGGCTTGACATGTAGGTTATCCTGGACAATGCTCTCATTGTAGCTGCAACCAGTGCTTCTGTGCGCCAGAGTGGTCATTAAAAAAAAAAAAAAAAAAAAAAAATTGTCTGTTGGAAAAACCACTGGAGTGTATCAAGGAGAAAAAGTGCGAGTCAGAGGGGTCAGTGCTGCCGTCGCTGATGTTGTTGCTCGAGTTTGGTTTTCATCCCTGCTTCTGTCTGTTTTTCACATTTCAAAGTTAGGATTGAAAAATGCATTTATTTAATACTTTAACAAGCACATATTTAAAATATAAAGCTAATGAGAATAATTTCAAATGGCCACACCAGCAAGTATTGTATGAATCTCATCTTTTACGAAACTGTCAAGCTTTTAGTCTCCCCTTCATTAGATTAAGTGCATACGTCATATTGTACTCCCTATAGACAAAGTCAAATTAGGTTTATGGTGACAAAACGGAGCTACGTGTTTGCTGTGTGTGATTTCCTTTAACCAAACTGGATTGTATTTGCATGACAAGTCGAAAATAAAACACATATACGGCGTGTCGACAAGGATTGCATTACCGTTGCTAATTTTGGGATTACATACACAGTTGCAGATCAAATATTCATTTTAAACTCAAATCACTTTTATTTGTGTTGCGGCAAATAAACGTCAGGAACCTTCATAGTAAGGGAAATACCTAATAAATACCTATAATGGTACAGAGTGAAAGAAGAGCACAGAAGTAAGCTCTGTTCTGCTTAACATAACGCAAAAAAAAGTATATGCCTACGGTAATTTATACTTCCTCAACGTCCAGTGAAGTTTGCTACACCAGTGCATTGCTATTGTTTCCATTAAATAAATGTTTATGACTGTATGTTTATATATACTACAGAGGATGGGTCTTGGTCTTAACTCAGTCTCAGTTCCTAAAAGTCATCTTCTTCTTCTTCTTCTTTGGTGTTTTACAGCTGTTAGCATCCGTGGCATATCTGCCTTCTTCTTTTTTTTGGTCTTGTCCTGTAGTCTCAGTTCACTCTGATCTTGGGTCATGATTTGGTCTCAGTTATTGTTGCCTTGAATGCAACACTAACCTTCACCCCGATCACGCAGTATCTGAAGAATATTCTGAACAGAGAGAGAGAGAGAGAGAGGAAAACCTGTCAGATAACATAATTAACCAATAAGAAAGCGTGCTTCGTTTTAATGACTGTTCATGGCAACAGAAAACAAATGGTGTGAATTTTGGAGGCTCATCTATCAGACATATAAAATATGGAGACGTACTACAAGTTGGTAATGTATCGATGTGTCCATCAGGCTCTGGATGTAAGGATGCTTAGACAGCGTGGCGATGGGGGCACACTCCTCAGGCTCGTAGCCAAGTTCACTGAAAATATCGTTCAGTTTCTAGAAGGCAGCAGATAAATACAGGTTTACCAGTATCAACACAATAATAAAGAGCAGACATTTAAAAATATGGTTTGTAATTAACCTTGGATGGTAATGGAGGTATTAACCCTTTAACTGTAAATGTGACCGTCAACCCCTGTTGCAGTACTTTCAAAAATGCCATGTCTTTATGTTGATGGTATTGGAGTACATAATTGAGCCCCGGTTGAAACTTTCACTGCATCATACCCTGGTGTGCTCCCTTTCACTCGGGCAGCCAGGAGGAAGGAGTTTGTTGCTTTTCATCTTGGTGATTTTGTGGCAGATGACGGGGAGCAGATCAGGGATGGACACTCCCTTATCCTCCAGAATGTCTTCGCTCACTCCACCAGGTTGTGAGCGGCTGAGCTCTGTATTGTCCTTTAGGCTGGGCATAGACTGTAACGCGACACACAGTGCACAGACAGACATTTACCTGGTGATCTGGAAAGTCAAATTTGGAAAAACAATACATGCCGCTGCAAGACGGTGCTAGTGCCCGTAGGAAGTCTGTATTCCTATAGTGGGAGCTGAAGAAGATTTTTCAGTAATGGTAATGCGTTGTGCCAAATGAGGTTGTACAGTGTTTGTATTATGTTAGCCCTAGGCTAATGCTAATCGTAGCCTCGCTAGCTTACCTTTGGAAACAGGTTCGCCAAGTTAGCCGCAGAGTAGTAGCATGCTAATGCAAAATAAATATATGTATATTATTTATATAATATATAAAATTTAAATTCCTCCCAGTCATGCCTGCTGATAGAAGATTAAGTCTCTTTCTTAGCACAAAACTCACTCACCTTGACCAGCTGGCCCTCTGAGGTTAGTTCAAGCAGTTGTCCAACCCTTACACTGAGTGATCTGAGGAAGGCCTGCCTGGGCTCAGGGTCAGCAGCAAAATACTGCAGCATGGACACATAGTCCAGTTGCGGTGGAGAGACAGAACGGTCCGCAAACAACTGGAAAAAGAACTAAGGGGAAAGAACATGCTTTGATGTTAATTGGAGTTGATTTTATGTGAGTTTACAGTTTAATTTCTTTTATGTGTTTTCCACTGTCTGCACACGATAAAGACTTAAAGAAAGAATACAGTAGTTTCCCCTCGACTTTGAACTCGCTTGTCAAGCACATGAGAGTAGTTTACCTTGCGTACGAAAGACAGACGGTCAAAAGGAAAGGAAGGCTCCGGTCGACCGTTTGTGACACTCTCACCGGAGAACCACAAGTCTGTCTGGTTAGAAAGAAAAAGAGAGGGAATAACTCAAACATGTGTTGACAAGTGACTTAAATCCAGGTATACCTGTAGACTCTCAGTACATAGTGTGGGAGAACACAGACCAAAGACCAACACAGTTACGTTTAACCAATATCTGTGAGTGTATAGACTAACCTGTAGGTACTGCTCCCTGTTTATGAAGCCGGTGTTTTCGGGATCCTCTGCTTTGAAATGTTGCAGCACGTCAAGCAGCTGCATTAAGGAGGGAAAAGGCCATGGAAGGGCAGCACTGAGCAGAAACCATCGCCAGTCAATCAGCTCATATTGGTCCGTGAGCCGGGACACAATCTTCGTCAGCTGGGGACAAGAAAGAGAAGACCAATACTTAGTGAGTGACGGCATACTGTATGTGTTAATGTGGTGTGTTTGTGACGGAGAGAAAAGACGGTACCTGACTTTCCGTCATGTTGATCCACAACTCAGGCAAGGGGTTTCTGCCCATATCGACACAAGTGATATCCATCAGCAAATTGGAAAAGTCAGAACTGGACATGAGGCCTGAAATACAAAGAAAAGAGAGAACAAATGAAGTAATGAACAGCTTGACAGTACGATTATTGGACCACAGCTATGTACCTGATGGAGCAATGGTGCTGAGCTGCTGGTAGAGGGCCACCAGCTGTGTGATGGTTGGGGTGCACGGTGTGGATTTCTCCAGAGGACGTGGACGTGGAAGGGACGGCCGAGTAATCACCATGAGGCAGTCTCCATTCAGGTAGAAGTCGGTAAATGTCTGGAGAAGAGAACATGGAGAACCATGACAAAGGGAAAGTGAAGTCAGGTACTGGAACGAGTACCATGTTACAACTTATTTTGGGTAGGTCTAAAAACTGTCTTTGTAAAGTCACAAACATACCAACACCAGCTCATTGTGCAGCTTAGAACCAGTCTCAATGTGTTGCCGGGCAACTTTTATCAACTGGTCAATACTAGAAAAAAAAGGAGAGATACATTTAGTAATGTTGGACAATTAATCCCTTTACAATTAAAATCTTAATTTGAAACAATACAGTGAGTAAATCTGAATTTTCACCAATACGCGAGCACATATTTATTTTGTATTAGCGTGCTACTACTTTGCGGCTAACTTGGCGAACTTGTTTCTAAAGGTAAGCTAGCGAGGCTACGACAATTTTTGCATTTAGCATTAGCATAGCTAGCTGTTTTGTGACTGTCAGCCACGCTAATGCTAATCTAAAATTTAAAAAAAATTGTGTTCTGCTTAATGAGGTTGCACAGTGTTTGTATTATGTTAGCCTTTACGTTCCTTATCATCATTACCGTAACTGAAAAATCTTCTTCAGCTCCCACTATAGGGAATACATACTTCCTACAGGCACTGCATACATACTATATATCCACACATACCCTCTAATACAATGACATATAACAGTAAGATAAAGGTACATGTATTTATCAGAAGATATATTTGTCAGAAGAAAAAGCCTCTACAGCAGATGTGTCAAACTCAAGGCCCGGGGGTCAGATGTGGCCCGCCACGTCATTTAATGCAGCCCGCGAGTGATTAATTGGTCTTAAAAATCAGTGTTAAAATAGGTCTATGCTGCTTTAAGGCATGTGTTGACCATAAACTACATTTCCCATAATGCATGGCGATTGCGTTACCCGCAAAGTGATGACATCCTGCCACTAGATCGCAGTGTATCATTGTATATGTATCACGAGATGAGTGAACTTGAGATTGAGACTGTGATCACAACCCTGGCTCTCTTTAAACTGTTTAATGTAATCAATGTTGCTGGTAAAAACCTGTGTTTGTCCCACAATTTCACATCGACAAACATCAACTGTGAAAAAGATAAATTATAGTTCATTAAAGACAAAAAATACCTCTTGATTTCTGCCTGGTAGTAGTCCTTTAACCACTTCTCCATGTCGCTAGAGGCCTTGTGTGCTCTGCTCTGCAGATGCTGCACCATCGCCACACCGTGACCTTTCACCAGTGCAATTCGCACCTTTGCCGCATTTTCTGGAAAACAAACATATGCTCACAGGGGGAACATGGCTGTAAAATCATGCGCACACCAGTATGCTTTTATAGATATCAAAACAGTGTGTGTGCGTACCCTCATGTTCCAGTACAGCTGCATATTCCTTTTGTGATTTGTTTCGGACTTTTTTATCGAAAGTGTCCTCGGACCTTCTACCATCAGACTCTACAGGACTGGGTGTCGGAGATGTTTTTGATGGACCTGGAACTGGGGGAACATGATAGATTCAGCACAACACATTCAGGACATAATTGTTCTCTTAATACTAAGACATGCCTTTCTGGTCTTTCGATGACTGTTTTCCTTTTTTCTTTTTGCCGGAATCTGTGGTGGCTTTTTCCTTCTCCTTTTCCGGTGGTTTCTCCTTCTGCTCTTTTGGCTCCCCTTGGTGGGTTTCAGCGAACACCTACACACATGTATGACCCACATACACATCAGCAAAATATATGTTTTCATGTATGTATACCTCCATAAAACGCAAACGCAGACAGTGCATTACCAGTTTGGTGATGGCTCCGACTGTGTCGTCATATTCAGAGATAAACATCGAGAGAGTTGGCTGCTGGGAAGAATTAGAAAGATAAATATTGTATCTATCGAGAGTGTACTTTGTGAGTAAATGTCTACCACATTTTACTCACAAAGTACACTCTCGATTAAAAAAAACAAACAAAAAACAATAGTTACAGGCCCATGGCCCACAGCTATATTAGACAATTAAAGAGACACAAGGATGACCTTGACTGAGTCTGTGTCGTGTCCATGCATCCTGGAGACCCTTCCTGAGGAGTCGGGCTGTTTGGATATGAACTGAAGACTGCAGAAAAGGAGGGCACTGTTTATACACGTGTATGAAAAGGAAACACTGTGATGGTGATGGTTCTTTCTCTCCCCTCACAATTTAGGCTTCTTCTTTTTATCTTCATCACTGTGACCCGTGTCCATCGGCTCAGCACTGCTGGAGCAAAGTAAACCCAATCAGTGTCTCTATGAATTATACACACAGTTTATTATTTTTGCCGTTTAAAAAAAAATGTTACTTGCCTCTCACCCTGATCCTTCACTTCTGATTTGTCCATTAAGGGGATACAGACAAAGTTGGAGGGTGGCTCGAGCAGCATCTCTTTGCGCATGCTGAAATAGTAGACCCTGAGAACAGACAGGGTCTCCTGGAAACGGCCCAATTCCACCTGTGCAACACAAAAACAAATGTTTTTATGCGAAGAGACATTTCAAAGATGAGTAATAGAGGTGGGAGGCACTTGAGTGACATTTGTTTCACAGCAAAGAGTGTGTTTACTTATGTAAATGTGACATTTCATCTTTTTTTTTTTTAGTCCCAGCTGACATTGGGTGAGGGGCAGAGTACATCTGAAACTCTGCTTCATTAATATGCAGCATTTTAAAGCTATTTTAGCAAGTCTCAAGTCAACCTGAAACAAAGAGAATGCACCTGCATGAGAGCAGCGTGGTGTCTGATGATGATGCCGGTGTGATCCTCCAGCCAGCCGCTGTACATCAGAGACGCCCTCTCTTTCTCGTTCTGCTCCTTGCGCTTGCTGCTGATGTCCCGCAAACAAACTCGCAGCTCCTGCGCACAGATCACAGAACACCCTCAACTTTCAAGTAGATTCTCAAACGTAATCAGTTAAGGAACATTTGTAGTGTAGCGTATGTAACATCGCCTTGCATCGAGTCTGAGATGTAGCTCTGCTTTGGTTTCCTCGTCTTCTCTCATGTCGTCGGATATGCTGTTGAAGTCCGTCTGCCACTCGGACACAAACTCCTGCTTTACGTCTGCACGCCACAGCTTATGCTTGAACTCCTCCCTACATGTAATAAATGTCACACGTGTTGCTGTCTATTTATTAAAATGTGTAAAAATCTCTGACAAAGGAAATAAAGGTACATTACATGTAGTTTTACATGGCAAAAATGCATAAATGTCTTAGCCTTGCTGAATACCTGATGTTGTACAGGTGATGGCACACGACAGTCGTTTGTGAGCGCTGCTGCTGCATCACTGTCTTTATGCCTTTCACATAAGACTCACATAATTTCTCCCAATGGGAAGACAGATACCCTGGGATTTCCTTGAGAAAGACAAGAACAAAAATGGGCAAATGGGTGAAATGTTAGTCACATTAAACCCTCACGAGTGGCTGCGTATGAGGAGGATGTTTCACATCACTCATAAACCAGACTGAAAACGATAGTTTGTGTCCTACTGGAGGCAGCCGTTCATCCACATAGACCCAGTTGGGTGGAAGCAAATTGGGAGAAGTAGATTTAGCTCGATCCTTGTGAGCTCCTGCACCGGCCTCTTTGGTCGCTAAGGAAGGTGAGGTCTTTCCAGGACGCCCTATTGATTAGACAAAGGTACATGACCTTTCATTATTTGAAAAACAACTTCCTAAATAGATACTGACTACACTTATTAATGTTCTGATAAAAGTCACTTAAAAAATGGGGAGCACAAAAGTCAACATTTTATATTGATAATTAAAGGTGCCATATGTAAGAATGTGGCCAAAAACAGTTACCACATTCAAATTCAAAATATCAAGGTCTTTTGGGTTTCGTTTTCTGACGTAACTGACGACCCGTGGTTACTCAGCAGCTGAGACTCTACTGACTGCAATGATTAGTAGACAGCGGTAGGTGGCGCCACATACCAAAACATGATTTCAAAACATAAATATGATTTGCAGTTTGCAAATATTGTGGCTGTACAGTTGTTGTTGGTGAGTTAAGTATGTTATGAACATTAATTCTGAGTCTCTGTGACATAATAGGAGGATTTTATGGTCAGTTGCTTTAGATTTATTACATAATGCACCTTTAAAGATATCACCAAAAATAGTCAAAACAAATACAAACTAAAACACAATATATTATTTTTAAATCCTCTCTATGAAGCCAATCACATTTGAATAAGAAATGAATATGTGTTATCTTGGCTGCTGATACAATAACCTCGAGGGGTGTTTGTGCTGGACTTGTGAAGTGATTCCACACTTGGTGATTTTTTGCTCTTTTTAAGGCTCGATGTGGAATCTTTGAGGCCTGCAGAGTTATCAGAGACGGGCAGAGGTTGGTCCCCAGGTAGAGAAATGGATGCTGAGGAGGGAATATTTAGGAAATTGTGAGTGAAATTTGGACTTTCAGGGGGAAATGTCACGGTTTTGCGAAATAATTCAATGAAAACCAGATACCTTTAAGTTCTACCGTTACACAGCGCTGCAGGACAGACTCCACCCTCTTGCAAAGCACCTCCTCGTCTACATCGGCATCCACACAGATCAGAATATTTTGCTTTGCGCCAAACCATTTCTCAAGTTTTGGCCAAGTGTCTTCAAAAGCTGTGATTCTGGTGGTGAAGAAATATTAATATTAGACACATACTGCACTGATGTATATTCATTTCGGCTGGTTTCACATACGTTTCTGCTTTATTTTTACCTGTGTGGAATCTGTGCCAGATACACATTTTTGTCTGGGGGAGTGTGGGTTGTATCAGCAGCAGCAACATCTGTGTCTGCACCAACTACGGGAGAAAGAAAACCCCACAGAAATGCAAACATACAATTTACATACAACTTATGTGAAGAAAAGGATAAGGTTTAGGTGCACACAGATATTTAACTTTAATTTAAACTCCCACCTGCGTGACTGAACGCTCGTTTGATCACAGTCTCGTCTGGAATATCCAGCGCCAGAACCAGATCCAAAACAGGATCTGGAGGAGGCTTAGGTTTGGGTGGATCAGGATCCAAGACGAGGTCTGTTCTGCTTCTTTCCACTGTCACTACTTCGACACATCCTCCCAGGGCTTCTTCTAGTAGGTGGGCCTGAGTGATGTCCACTGGAAATCCCTCCAGGATCCAACCTGACTCAGGTGGAACTTGCCTAGTAAAAACACAGCACATTTTCCATCCTGAGATTGTTGTTTATTTAGCCCCACATTGTACATAAAAATAAGTGTATATCACCTGACAGTTCTCTGACACATCACAGTGTGAAATTGGTTGCATTTTGGTTTGTTAAAAAGCACAATAAGTAATGTCTACAAATAAAGAGCTCGCAGTCAAAACAGTAACAAAAGACCAAGTTTGATGACGTCAAGGAAGCAGCATCGCCGTCTAGTTTGGTTCCCCTGTGCATTTTGCCCTTTAAAGGTGAGAGCTTTGGTGACACGACTAATGACAAACAGCAATGAACCTTTAGTGCCAAATACACACAATAAAATTAAACAAAATAACAAAAAACAAAGTTATGGAATAGATTATGTCAAAACTAAACTTAAAATTGAGAGTGTTTTTATAACACAATTGATTTTGAGCTTACCTGATAGCCTCAACTATAATGTCCACTAACAGCTCATTAGGAATTCCATGACCTTTTTTCAGCTCTTCCTCTGCTGCTGCTCCCTTTGCGGCCAGAGTAGACATCTGGGACGCACACATGAGACGGAAACGTTTATTCAACAACGAAAGAACACTGCGGTCGGAACAGCTAGAGACAAACACTCAGAGCAGGTTACTGATATAATACATTACAATTCTGAGCAAATAATAAACTCTTGCAACTTGGCTTCAAATATTTTTGAGACACATTATCTGACCCACCTCTACCTTCTTGTACTCTTCATTATGGTAAACATTCAGCATTTTCTCAACCAGTGTGTCAACTGACAGGTAACGAATGCCATGTGCTAAAAGCAGAAAACGGGCAACAAATAAGTGACACATCTGATTCTACCTTGGGAATTGACTTAAGTGGTGTGGCATTGAGCTTGTGTGTATGTTTGCATCTTTTCTAAGGCTGCATACCCTCGGCGATCTTGGCTATGCAGGTGGTCTTGCCAGAGCAAAACTTTCCCAGGACACAGGCTTTGAGGATGAAGGGAGGAAATGGAGGCATGCTGGGTTTCTCGATGACAGGGTAAGCAATGCTCCTCAGTCGCTGTATAATATGTCCAAGGATGTTGTTGTTGGTTGGGGGTGTTTTGGTCTCCCCTGCTTCCTTCGGCCATATCCAATCACCGACCATGTTCTAAAAAATAATACAGAATAGGTTACTGTGCTTGATGCTGGAAGAGAAACATAATCCAAAAACAAACTGCACTCAGGTTTTAAACTCACAGTGTATTCATCATATTCCTGGTTGTTAAGCATCTCCTGCTTCTTAACATCCACAGGGTCCACTGAGGTAGGTGACTCCAATCCGGGCAGTGGGTCCTCGCTCGGCTCGTAGAGAGGAAAACCACCCAAAAACGATTCTTTCCACTCCCTCATCAGCTTCTGGGGAATCAGACTGGACATAACAGTAAAAAAAAAATCACGGGAGAGCTAGATTTAGTAAGATCTGTGAAAATGATGTTTTTGATCATGAACAGGAGAAGGGAGGAGACTCGACCAGGAACTACAAGGAAAGCCAACTATGACGACACATTTTGGATTTCCCACAATCAAGGGTCATTTAGGAGGTCCAAATGTGACTTTGTGTTACGTACTTTTCAGTGATCAGTCGAAATTCTCCGATCTTGGTGGCAAAGTCCAGTATCTGCTCCATGATGTCCTTGCAGCTGTTGAAGTGCTTCTCGTATTTGAGCTGTGCTCGCTCAGCCACAATCTTGTTAAAGAACTCAAACTCCTTTATGATCTCATCGGCGTGGTCCAGCTTGACCTGCTCAGCCAGAGCCTAGATCGGGGGCCCCGATCAGAGAGATGAAGTTAGCGGAGGAGGAACAACAACTGTGAGTTATTGAAAGCTATTTTTGTAACTGAGTGATTATTGTTATTAAAGGATTCATAAAATTGAACTTATTAATGATTGTGTTCTATTTATACGCTGATAAAGCAGGTGAAATTTCATTAAGCGTTCTAGTTTGACAGTAGACAAAACGTCAATAATACTCCACATTTCTCACTCGCATGATTTTCTACATAAATCATCCCTTAAATTAGATTATTTCAGGGTTTCTGTTTTTGTTGTGTTTGTTTTTTGGATAAAGGATATCTGCACTCTTAGAAATAAAAGTGCTATATAATAAAAACCATATAAGGTTCTTCGGCTTGTCCTCAAGGGTTCCACAAAGAACCCTTTTAAAACCCTATATTCAGGAAATGGGTTTTAAAGGGTTCTCTGGATCAAAATGGTTCTTACTGGAACCATTAGTGTTACCAAGAACCCTTCGAGAAAGGGTTTTTCAGAAGCAAATGGTTCCAGGTAGAACCTCAGCCCTTGTAGAATGACCCTTTTGGAACCCTTATTTCTAAGAGTGAAGATACATATATACATCACCCTTTGCCAAACATTTATTCAACTACCTGTTGTCTTTTTACTTACTCTTAAATTACTCTAAAGCAGGGGTCACAAACTCACAGTCCGCTGGCCACATGCGGCCTGCCAGTCGATTTACTGCACCCCCCACACACTTATTTTGAAATGATTAAATTTAACATTTAATTATACATAAGCTTGTCTAGTGTTTTAATTACAATTGTCTACATGTATATGTCGATTTAATGTTTCAATTATGTTTTTATTTCTGGCTGTATTTGTTATTTACAGATTCTTTTTGTGTCATAAATGCTTTTGTTCCCTTTTACTTTGAAATGGTGTCATCCTAAATATTTGTAATTGTAACATCATGATGGATTATCAAGATATCATTTTAATTTCTAATCAATAAAACCATTAATTTTCCCCGAATTGTTGGACTTTTTTCACTTGACCTGGGTCCTCCTGACCAGACTAGAAGTTCACTGGCCCCCAGGTCATTTTGAGTTTGAGGCCCCTACTCTGAAGTATTAGTTTGATCAATGGAAGAGCTGAGAAGCTACAAATAAAGTTGTCTATAATACGATCCATGCAGTATTACAATGGCTTAAGTCTCTCATTATTGCTCATCGTACAAAATACCCTGTTGCTGATGCTGCCGCTCTCTCCCCAAGAACTGAGTCAACTGCCATAAAACACCATAAAAGCCACCCGGAGATGACTCTATCCCATCTCACCGCCTCTTTCTGCAGAGCCTCCTCATAGTCCCTCTCCCTCCTCTCCTGGTACTGCTGCTCTCTGAACAGACGGTTCTGCCGAATCACTTCCTTCTGCACGCGAATCTGCAGAAGCTGTGACGCCAAGCGCAGCTCCTGCTGAGTCTGGCGTGTCAGACGCTTCACCAGCTGCTCATTTCGCCACGCTTCCTGCAAGGTGAGTCAAGGTGTACTGAATAAAGTCTCACATACCAGCTGGGTAATAGAAATATTAACATTTCTGGGTGAGAAGCTTCACCTCTTGAGCTTCGTGAGCCCTGAGCTGCTCCACCAGGAATCTATCTCGCCTTTTGTCTCTCTGCTTGCGAGCTGCAGCGTTCTCCTCCAGCTTCTGTCGCAGCTCCTGCATGTACTTGCTATTGGGCTGCAAGATGAGCTGACTTCCACTTCCATGCTCGTCGAAGCCATTGCCGCTGCCACAGGTCATAGCATAGCCAGCGGTGGGCAGACTACTACAATTACAACAGGTCAAATCAAACAAGTGGTCAACATATATATGGTTTATCAAAACAAACGGTTAAATAACGTAAAGATATTGATATTACACCTTGAGGAGGAAGGGACGCCAGAAGTAATCAGTTTCTTTCTGTTTGCCTCAAACAGGTATATTTCACTCTGGACCATCTGTATGGGCAGAAGGAACAGAAACAAAACCATGTCATGTTTTCAATTCCTTAGCTTTAGTTTCTAAAACACAGTTTTAGAACACAATAATATAATTCATGTGCCTGATGTGACTTCTTAACTCGTCTATTGCCTAAGCATCTTCAAACTCTAAGCTCATTGATCTACAAACACTGTGCTAGTGTTGGTCAAGCCAGATATTTAATTCCCTCTGAGGGTTCATGAATGATTGCTTTATCCACTGTGTACTGTGTGTCACACCTGTGCCTGTCGTTCTTTGCGTTGCTGCTGCTGTTGCAGTCGTCTCTTCTTCAGGTGCAATTGTTTGGTGTAGGGCGGTGGCTTGGGCACCTGAACAAGTGCGGCCTGGTCTGAAGACACGATGCCAACGAACTTCTGACGGGGCACCAGCAACTGCAACTCACACACACACAGTTCACTGTCAGCAGCCAGACTTGTCATGTATTTCAACATCAACACACTAGGGTTTAAGTTTGAGGTCAGAGAACATATTGATTCACTAAAATACTGCATACTTCATGATGTTTTACTACTGATTCTTCAATTAATATATCTGAAATATTCTTGACAGTGGTTTTGTGTTGTTGTTTTTTAGCCTCCAATCACTAGTTGGCAGCAGGCTTTTGGCCATTTGAGTCTCCAACCCTCCTTAAACTCCAGATCTATATTGGCTTTTCTTATAGTATCCCAAAATATTGCAATATAACATATATATATATATATATATATATATGTATATATATATGAAATCGGAGTCTATTCTATGACATCATGTGTCATAAAGAAAACTATGGATTCAGGTTTTTTTCCACAACCTTACAATGGGGTATGGGGTTAGACCATTGGTTCTCAAAGTGCGGCCCGGGGGGCCAATGGCGGCCCGCAGAAACATTTCTGGCGGCCCGCAATGAATTACAGTTGATACTTTTAATCCAGGAGCTACTAAGCTTGTTAAATGTTTATTGGACATTACTGGATACAGACCAATAAGTGGAAACAAAAATACTGGCTATTTACCTGGTTTCTATATGGTGAATTTTAGTGTATTATTGGGTTATAAGCTGGTAATAAGCAGGTAGCTACAGCCCCCAATTACTAGCTATTTACCAAGTAAATATACGGTAACAGAAATGTGTTACTTGGTATTAACCTGTAATTAGAAGGTAAGAACAATGGCCAAAATACTGGGTAATTACCTAGTAAATTATAAAGCGTTATTATATTAACGCTTATATTACTTAACGTTAAACTGTAGAACTGCAATCTGGTCATTAAAATTATTACAAATGTGATTTCTTTCTGTTTTTTTTTCCTTTGACGGCCCTCAGTCCAATGTAGGGTTCCTAAATTGGCCCTCAGGTATCAAAACTTTGAGAACCCCTGGGTTAGACTGATGCACCGCAAAGACAGAACTTTACATTATTATGTTAATAAAGACATGCCTTTAAATCTGGTTATAAATTGAGTCTGTAAGTTAACTTTACGCACAAGTAATACCATAAAGTACTTATATATACTGTACGTTTTCTCCAGTACCTTCTCAATGTTCTTTGCTCTCTTTTGCTGGACGTGATGGATCGGGACAGCCCTGTTGATCAGTTGCTGAAATGTCTCCTCGTAATGCTGAGTGATCTTCTGCAGCTTCAGATCTGCGTCACGTTTCACCACCTGATGTAGCCTCTAGATGAGCGTTAAGACGGTGAGGTGAGATGGAGACAGAAAGACACAGTTGAATTATTGCATCATTGACAGTTTTTCATCAAATATCAATTGTTTCTATAGATTAACATATGCTGTTTAAAGAAAATGGCATATAAAAAAGCTACACAGCTTCCTTACATTAGTGTACTTGTTATGCAACTTTTTGTGCAGGCCTGCAATCGCTGCTGGCTGCATGATTTCCATCATTGTACCAGTCATTTCAGCTTTCTTCTTGTTTTCAAGTGCAGTGTAGAGTTGGTAAAGGAGACGAGAGGCGACGCCCTGCTTCTCCTGCATCAGCTCCTGCGCTGTGTTTACATCAAAGGTGATGCCCAGTAACTGGATAGTAGGCTCAAGGCGGGTATAATTATTCACTTTGGAGATGGAGGTGCTGTGGAGGAGGGGGGGGAGAAAGGTGTGAGGTTAATAATCATGAACATATGAGCAGGTGAATTAATGAGGTGTCTATTTTTGTTGAGAGGGAGAGAAGGGGAGAGAGGAATACTTACTCTTTCCTCGTAAACAAGTGAAAATCATTCTGCAATTGATATTTATGCAGAACCTCTCCAATTAGGTATCCAGTGGAAAACTCTTTGGCTATGGTCTTCGGCTCTGGGAAGATAAACACGCAGTGATTCACACAAGCAGTGACAATTTCAACATGTGATACAATAGGCTATTTTGTTTTATATATCATATATTCAGAATCAGAATGAGAATACTTTATTAATACCCGGGGGAGGATTGTTTGAATATTATCTCTATTGTATATTTGTGTATTTAAAACAAGATTTGCTCTCAGTAGATTGAATATTAAAGCCAAACAATGTCACGAGCATTTTATTTGCTTAAACCTACATGACCCATTACTGTAGCTCAACCAAATAACAGATATAATATATATAAATAAAAATCATATATATCAGTGGTAATGATTGGTTGTAACAACTATGTACCCTATTTATTTGTCACCATTAACTAAATGAACCACTGGTTTGATAATGTTTGCTAACCTTTTAAATGAGGACCGATTTAAAAATAAATAAATACATTTGAGCATAATATTTTTTTCTGGCTGATTTTCATTTGATAAACCAGACATTTACAAGAGACAACTGATTATTATATGAATCACAACTTTATTTCATGTATGTGTGTTATTAAAAACAGGTTCACATAATACTTTATTAACAAGACAATGTGTGGCTTCTGCTTTTCCCAAAACAGACTTGTACTTACGTATGTGCTTTAAAACTTAAAACACACACTGACTGGTTTGTATGTAACATTTACAAGATGTATTTTAATTATTTATTTATGTATTTTAATTATTCATTTATTTATTTAATTAATTAATTTAAGGCCCACAGTCACTACCTCCTAGTGCCAGGACTAGTAGGTTAGCATCTAGCTAAGTTTCCACAGAAAGCAAAGCATCCAGCTGCTATGACGGGCTGCTAAACAAGAACGAGCTCCCTCAAGTGTCTCAGAGGTGAACTGCATACATGACACACATGGGTTGCCAAATTATGTTGCAGTCAGACACAGATATCCCCCCTTACCCCCAGAAAAACAATCAAACAAAGAACAAATGTGAGGGTAATAACTAAACTCTATGTGAGAAGGGTAGCAGGTGGTGACTTCAGTCACACTTACCAATAACTTTTGTCAGTCTGAGCTCGTTCAACCACCTGCACAATAAATCCGACATCTTTTATGGAAGTCAGCATCCGCAAAGGGACATTAGCACCTTGCTCTGTTCCGTTCGCCTCGTCTCCTGGTTCTCCTCAGCCGGAAAACTGATCCTTTTATCTGAGACAGCAGAAGTCTTTCATCTTTATATTGTTCTGTTGTTATTTGCGACAGTTATCTTAGCGTCCGGTGGTGTTGCATTAATTATGTCCTTTCCCTCCACTCCGTTTAGCGCTGCTTTAACCCTTTCCCTAAACTCATGTAACATACTACCAACATGTTTCTTCGGTTAACTCGTTAGCTCGCTAATAAACCGACTGAAACAGACGAGAAACGAGGAAATCCCTGCGGTGCAGTGTCTCCATGGTGACATGTCAACGGGGCTGCCCGAAGTGTTTGTTCAGGAGCGCGCTCTCAGTTCAGTGTCAGCGGTGGAGCACGACAGTGCCCTCTGTAGGCTGTAATGAGCACAAACTGATCCAGGACCTGCCGTCGTGTCGCTCTTATAAAAAGGTCAACAGGGACAGCGGTATTTTTAGCAACACTTGATTGCAGCCATTTTACACTAATGAGGGAACGACAGGAAATAAAATGTAGGGTAACATGCTCACTTTAATGGACATTTAACATGTTTGTTTTAATGAAAACAACATGATACATGAACATGATAACATAACAATATTCATGTTAAAATATGACACTATTTTAGTATTTTTCTATCTGTACAAGCCGGGTTATAATAATTTACAACTGTTTTATATAAAATCCATTCTACAGAAGGGGATTAGAGGACCACACGTAAAAAAAAACCAAACAAAAAACAGCCTGACTTCTGAGATTAAAGTCAGAATTCTGCCTTTTTTGTCAGTATTCAATGACTTTAATCTAAGAATCCTCTGACTTTCATCTCAGAATTATTTTTTTTCTGTCAAGATTCTGATTTTAATCTCAGAATCCTCTAACTTTCATCTCAGAATTAGACTTTTTTTCTGTAAAGATTCTGAAAAATAATCTCAGAATTCTCCGACTAATCAGAATTCTGACTTCTTTTGTATTGTTTGGTTTGGGGACCCACACCAACAAATTAAAAGTAAAGAACTAATTCAAATAAAACAAAATAAAAAAACATTTAAGAGCTCATAAATGTTTTGATCAAAACCCAAATGTTGATCACTACATCGATGACAGTGGTTCTTCCTGAAACCGTTGATATTTAGCCAGTGAAATCTTTCCACAACAGGTCCCAAGTTCAGGTTGCTGCTGCAACAGAGACTGGAAAATCAAAATGCTGAAAAACAAATGGTCAGACGAATAACTTTATTGCCATTAAACATGTAGCATTTCACCGTTGTTATAGCGTTAACACTTATTCATTCACTGTCTTTTCGTTTCTGCGATACTAAAACATGATGGAAAACCGCGCACATTTTAAAGCGTCGTCATAAAAAGCCTATCCGTAGTGCATGATACACCGCCATGCGCGTCGATGATTGTTAGTGTTTTAAAGCTGAAGTGCAACACAAACACAAGCTGGAGCTGGAAACTTTTCCAAGATCGCTAAAGAGTTTTTTACACAACATGCATCAATCTTGCAAAAAAAAAAAAAAACGTCCAGGGCCAGAGATGTAGATGCGTAAGGCCTCAAGTGTACCCTTCTGTATAATCTCAAAGATATAATATTATACAGAGTAAACATAAGCTCAAATTGATACTGGGAAAAAAAACTCACTGAATGTCAGCAGGAATCATGTCTTTGTGGTGTATCCTCTGGCCCTTTTGAATAATGCGTCTATTAAAGCCACACTGCTAGGCAAAGCAGGCTAAACTATTACAAGAACAGTCACATTTCTAATTTAGGTTACATGTTTGTTTTAGACACATTGTGAAGGTTTCCAAGTGTTTCGCACACATCGAAGATAGAGATAGACTGCGACGCTATACATGATCGTAGGGCATTATAGAGTACATGTATATCGTTCCATTTAAAGCAACTTATATTTTTAATGTGAACAAAAAAAATGTTATTTAATTAATAACATAATTAATTATGTACAGTTAGTTGCATAAAAACAAGGAAAAAGAGGGGGAAAAAATTGTGTTGATCCACATCAACATAAAAGCATATAATGTAACACATAGCGTTCATAGGTTAGTCTCCAAAGCTCTGCCGAGGAAGCAGGCTTCAAGAGGTTTGCAGTCATGTTTAAATACTCAAAACTCTACTTCTGCCTCAAAGTGATCATCTCTGATCTGATATCACACACACCGAAGTTCTTGCAACCACGTCTCCCCATCAATATTCAGGTTAGTGTCAAAGATAAAGAGGGCATAAAGTCATCTCAGTAGTCAAATAGGACTGCCAGCCTGTTGGCGTTTATATCAGTGAAGCCACACAATAAAGTTAGTCTCTCATTCATGTCACAGTAGTTGTACTTAAAGCTTGTTGGCTGGAGGCACTGAGAAACAACAGGAAATGAAACTGGGTCAAAAGTGAAACATTACAATTAAATAAACACCCTGGTTGCCACTGGACTATAATGTACAATAATAATATTAGCATAATGATGCTTTTGGGAAGCCCAGCCAATGGTGCATCCTTAACAGCCTCACTGTATGCATGGGTGGGGAGCTAATGGAGTATGTGAAGTGAACTTGGACTATTAGTGTTTGACACAATTACAACGATGCCAACATCCTGTCAAGTAACCAATATTTACAAGTTTATTCCTCAATAACGGCTAAAAAAAAAAAAAAAAAGGACCAAGCGCCATCATACACTTTCCCAATGGTCCTTTTTCTAATCACAGATTTTTTCTACAGTAAAAAAAAAAGTATCTAAAGGTTCAGTGTGTAACATTTGGAGGGCGATTATTGTGGAAATTCAAAATAATTCCCACATAAAAGTTTATATAAGTGTCTAATGAAAATCATTAATCTTATGCAGCTTTTATAAGCCTTTTTAGATGGACTTAAGGGGGAAAAACAAAAACGTTTAATTTAATGGAGGTTATGTTTCTAAAGTAGCCTGAATAAACAAACCAGCATTTCACATTTGGAAATGGAAGTTTACTATGCAAACAAGGATGAGTAACATCCTTTGTGGTATGTCAAGGCCACTGTAGCTCCCTGACGACATGCTTGGGAAAGGAAGGAATGAGCAAGAGTGCCACGTTTGTTTCAGTCTCATTATTTCTTACACACTGGAGGGTAAGGGTTAGGTTAGGTTACCCTAACCCCAACCCTAACCACCCAGCTACCCCATATTTCCGTGAAAATCAATAATGCAAATATGGCTTTGGCACGCCCAAGTTAAGAATACCATGAGGGCTGCATATAACCAATTATGTGACCAATGCTGGGACATTTAGGCACTTACAAACCAAACGATCAAAACGGACACTATTGGTATATTGTGACATGGACTACGACCAACTCAATACAGTAAGGCAGTGTGTGTAAAATTAATTATCATCCATCCATTTTGTTACCTCTCATTTGTTCGATGCCACCAATAATCGATAATCCTTGAGCCTACTTCACGACACAATATAAAACAATGACACTGGCATGACTGAGAAACTGAGCATGTTCGTAACCATACAAAAATATAAATGAGAAAATAAAACTCTACTGTTAAAGGAAGAAAAAAAACAACAACAATAACACTCACAAGTAACATAATAGTGTTTGTTCATTAAATTACATCAGTTTGTATTCAGGTTCTAGCTTATATCAGTGTATTTCCATTGGGCTCACAAGCCACACAATTCCAGGCTATAATAATAGGAAGCACCACTACTATATCAATGCAAAATAATTCCCATTCTCGACTGTAAGTGCATAAGTCAAATAAAATGTCAGTTTTCTTTTTTTCCCTTTTAGTAGCTCATTGTCTGTCAGAAAGCTGGCATCAGCCAAAATGGCAGACCTGCAGATACTGGGAGGAGAGGAAGGTTTTTGTCGACGTAACTACATTCTTTTCAAACCTCAAAACCGGTTTGCTTTCCGTTTTCTTCTGTAGTGTAATAAAATTCACATCACCAACAATAAAAACTCAAGAAATGCAAGCTAAAAACAGGATAACTGACACATGGTATATGCTGTTGCTCAATGCCCACTGCACGGACTGACAGGAAAACCAATGAAGGGATTTGCTGTAACAGCCACTAGGTGGCCAGCATGCAAATGAATATGGTAGAATAGAAGTATGAAGAAATATTTTTGATTTGCTGTCGGAATAGAAATGTTTTGACATATAAATATACAGATTTTATGATATTTTCATGATGAGAAACTAATTATATAATCTTTAGGTTTGGAAATAAACACCTTAAAGGATATTTTTGACCTGATGTCAAAGTGCAAATATAAGAATGTAATGCTTACATCCTTTACCTCGACCATTTGGGCTGAGCTTGTCAGATGCATAACACGGGTGACCATAATGAATCTGAAAGTTTTACGCCAAAGCCTCCTGGCCAGGCTGCGAGTAGTGAGACAGAGATGATATCACGGTTTCGTAGAAGACAGCAGATTAGTGAACCAGGTGGTTGCCGACGATGACGCCGGTCGTTTCGCCTCTGCGTGTTCTTCTCCATCGGGGAGAAGGAACTGAGTGGAAGCAACAGAGGTGGGAGATCCAAGAGAAGGTGCCCGGCCTCCGCTTTCTTCAGCTTCCACAGGAGAGTCCAAATGCCAGGAGCTCTGGGGTTTATATCCCCCAGCACTGGTAGCCAACAGTTCTTCAAAGGGCTCGGGTGAAGCCAGGATAATGTCATCATTTTGGGCTCGAGACTGCATCTGGGGCCGGTAGTCCCCATCTCCTCCTCCTCCTCCTCCTCCTCCTCCTGGCTGGTGGCCATCAGAGGAGCCTGCAGGATCCAGCTGGAAGACCAAAGAAGACCCTGAGGTCTGGATCCCTGTGTATGTAACATCAGTGCGCGCTGAATCCAAAGAGGAAGCAGAAGAATCAGAGGAGTCTGGGTAACGTGGCCTGATGGGCCTCTCATCGACAACTTGGTTGTAGTAGCGTAATGACGTCGGCTCATCTGTGTCAACGGAATCATCTTCCATACTCTGCCCGTCTTCATCCTCATCTTCTTCTGGGATGGCAACGAGCATTTCTTTACTAGGATCATCGGACTTTTCCACAATATGGATGACACTGTTTGAAGATGGTTTCACGTCCAACGGGCCCTGTAAGATACAGAGCGATACAAATAAGTCGGTCGAAATGGAAAAAAATATGAAATGGGGAATTGTAAGTTCTATGGAATGAAGCTGATACTCCACCTGTGTCCTTGACCAATCACCAGGGAGCTTGGGCTCAGGAATGTCGGGATAGAAAGCCCTTTTCACCCTGATGGTAAAGTAAAAAGTCAACATACACTGTCATCAAAAGCAAATACAAATTATACATCCTGGTAGTTTTTATCTTAATAATGTAGGGATAAAAAAAAAAGAGGAGGATGTCAATCTCACCATTTTCTTTTCTTGTAGCAAATGAACGTGACAATGACGAGGAAAAACGCTGTGATTCCCAGAGAAGTCAGGATTTCCAAGATCAGCCAATCCACTGTCAGAGCAGAAGAGATATGATTTAGTTCACTTGTGTTTGTACAATAAATACAAACGCTGTTACGGATCAATCACGTACTGTTTGATTCCAGCGTTATGGAGGAGGTGGCGCCCGTGTCTTCGCCTGCTGAGGTGTAAGCCTTGACAGTAAATTTGTGGGAACCCTCTTTGAGTCCCTTCACAATGTAGCTCCTGCTTCCTTTGTCTGGTACATTGCCTGTTCAAAAGAGTGAGGTGAAACAGAAAAAGAAAAAGGAAGTGAGAAGGACAAATATGTCATTCCCTAATGTTATTATAACATTTTAAAACTTATGGCTGTACAGTTGACATTTACCGATGAGTTTGAGCTCCGAGTCGGTGCTATTGTAAATGTTGTAACCCAGGAGGAAACCTCTTCTGCTGACCACATCGATCTCTCCCCAAGCGAGAAGAACATCAGAGCCCTGCTGACTGGTTGACAGGATGACAGAACTGGAAGGAACTTTGCAATCCAAAGGAAAATGGGAAAAAAAAACATGAGGGAAGAATAACAATAGATCAGAAATATAAATCCATTGTCCGATTTCTGAAGTTTTCCATGTGCAGTTTTCTCCTTACCCAGCTCCTGCACGTATCCCTGCCAGTGCTGAAGCAGCTCTCGGCCTTCTGAAGTGCAGCTGAACAGGGAAAAGGTGTACCTCACACCTGGCTGGAAGTTGGCTATGGGAAAAAGGAAAGCATTTTACAGTATAAGTTCACATTTCATAAACCTGTTAAAAAGCAACACATGGGAAAAAAGACAGAGGAATTGTAAGTCCATATGGACTGTAGAAAAACATATATTAGATTTTAAATATGCTTTTCAATGGCTTACCTGATTCGACCAAGACATCCGTAGTTCCTGCGTCCAACTTAATCCACTCCACCGGGCAGTTCCGTGTACAGGCGGCATTGTGCCACTCTACCACATAACCACAGGTGGCGTTGTCATTGCTCTGCCAGAACAGAGGGAAACCTCTGTCTGTATAAACTACCCTGGACACAGCGACAGGTTCTGCGTCTGCAAAGAGAAAGATTCATACACGGCATGTAACCCTCTTCATATTCTCATCTTATAGACTACCATTCAAAAGTTTAGGGTCACTTAGAAATGTTGCTTATTTTTGAAGGAAAATCACCTTTTTTCAATGAATATAACATTAAATGAATCAGAAACACACTCTATACATTGTTAATGTGGTAAATGACTATTCTTGGTGCAAACGTATGGTTTTTAATGGAATATGTACATAGGTGTATAGAGGCCCATTACCAGTGTTCTAATGGTACATTGTGTTTGCTAATCATGTTAGAAGGCTATTGGATGATTAGAAAACCCTTGTGCAATGATGTCAGCACAGCTGAAAACAGTTTTGCTGGTTTTTTGACAAAAGGGCAAAATTATCATTTTGAATAAAAATCATTATTTCTAATCTTGTCAATGTCTCGACGAGATTTTCTATTCATTTTTCAACTCTTTTGATTAATAAAAGTGTGAGTTTTAATGGAAAACACAAAAAAATGTTATAGGTGACCCCCAAACTTTTGAAGGGTAGTGTACTTGACGACTGCTTTAGGCTTGCAAGTAGCTGATGAATGTGAAACTAAAATGAATAACAAGAATTTGTCCAGTTATGCTCAGGATCTAAATTTTGGTCTTCTAAGAAACAAAACACACCCCTCTTCATTTCCACATACCTGTCAAACGTAGGACAACATTGGCAGGTGGAGAAGTCCATTCAGTGTTCTTCGCGATAACAGTCGCCATGACCTTGGCTCCGCTGCTGAAGGCGGCAATCTGTGTGAGGTTGACGGGCGCGGCGGTCGTGTCTGGTGAAAAAATGCGCGTGTGCTGTAGATTTTCTTCCGTGCTCCAGAACGTGACTTCATAAGCTGTGACCTGGCCGTGGCTCTGTCTTCCAGTCAGAGGCTGTCAGGACAGAAATACGGAGGTTTTAAAAACTGACTTCGATGAACAACTTCAGATGTCCACAGCAGGATCAGACAGTCTAAAACAATTAAATTGACAGATGAAAAACAAAAGCCACCTTCCAAACGACCTGCCCGGTGCTGTCTCCGTTTATCCACATCCACACATCAGGAGCATCTGGAACTGAGAGAAAACAAAAAAACATTCAAGACGAGGCAAGAATACAAAGCAGCTACTGATCATGTTACAAGTGGTCTTTCTTCTGCTAATCAAAGCAAACCTCCAACCACACTCATCCATCTAACTACTAAGGGAAAACGTTTCATGTTTCTGTTACCATAAGTGTTGGTTTTGAAGGTAAACGGTTCACTCCAGTTTCCCCACTTCCAGAAAATCTGTTGGGCCCCGCAGCGGATTCGAACACTGTAATCTTCATCGGGATAAAGGTCTGATAAAACCACAGACTGCAGACCTTCACCAGAGACGGTATACTAGAGGCAAACAGTAGAATTCATTACGGTACGGTACATTGATGGTAACACATAAGAGACATAAGAGTCATATCTGGTCATCAGTGTGTTGTAATTAGAGCAGAAACTAACAATTATTTTCTCGATTAATTGTTTGGTCCATAAATGTAAAAAAAAAAAACGATGATCAGTGTTTGTCAAACCTGGAAATGACGATGTTCTCGAATGTCTTGTTTTGTCCACAGACCAAAATTATTCAGTTTTAATGATTTCTTTGTTATGTGGAGCAAAGAAACAAAGAAAATATCCACATTTAAGAAGCTAAAACAATGTTGTTTTAATACATTGTTTTAATAATGAAAAAAAAGCTTCAAACCGATTAATCGATTATCAAAATAGTTGACGATTAATTTAGCAATCAAATAATTAATTGTTTCAGCTCAGCTTGATTATTATTATTATAATAATAATAATAATAATAATAATAAGTGGTTAATATTGTGATGGTATTTCATGGGATGAACATTTTACTATCTACTATCAAGTAAATTTTCATTGTTTGTTAACCTGTATTCTGTAATTTAATTTAATTTAATTTAATTTAATTTAATTTAATTTAATTTAATTTAATTATTTTCTCCTACATTGTCATCACTGTGTTTTTGTTATTTTCATTTTTGTATGTGTATATGTCACTGTGTAAATACAGTATGCATATGTTTAAAAAAAAATTAATAAATGAATAATATATATATATATATATATATATACATATAGGCATTTCTTTGAAAGTATCGTATGGCATCTTTTTCAAAAAATATTTGAAAAAAATAAAAAAAACTGACCTCAACTGACCAGCCCTACAGAAAACACGTACACGGACTTACATTAGTTTCAGATCCATGGCAGAGAAGCTCGACCTGGCACACAAGAGCCAGGGAGGAATAGCTGCTGTAGTTCCACTGCCACAGCACAGTGGCATTCCAGGCCTGGACGACAGCGCTCAGGTTCACTGGTGCGACTGGATGTACTGAAGGTGAAAGCGCGAAACAACAATCAGTGTCCTAATATGTGAGAATTACAAATCTATCGTAATTTCTGTTTTGAGAAACGACTGTAAAATAAAATGTATGTGAACTCTTTGCCTTGTATTGTGTATTCTGTGTATTCTGGTCCCTTTATTTTGAAATAGTGAGGGTGATACATTTACCTCTGTGACTGAGTTCAGCAGAGTCGGTGATGATGTACTGGCCAAGAGGATTCTCAGCTATCAGTGTCCAGTTACCCTCCCACTGCGCCACGCTACACTTTTTCTGCCTCTGGTGCTGCCGTTTATTTGGACAATCCCTAAAAAAATACCCACACAAAATGAAGTCGATAAAACATAAACAGGCTTGCTATTAATGTGAAAATCAAGTCATCAAAATGGAATTAACATGAAAGATAATCCATGTGCATACTCGCACTCTAAAGATAGAGACACAGACCCAAACACATTCGTCATGCAACCAGCCTGAAGACAATTCATGTGAAAAGTCACACACACACACACACACGCACACTTCGATTAAACTGAGTGCCTCATATTTCTTGTCATCCTCTCTCTTGATTGATTTTTTTTTTTCTGGGCAGAAAACGCATTTTAGATAAAAGGAGGGGACAGATCATCAATTATGCAGGGATATTTATTTTTTTATTTTTTCAAAAACAAAGTAACTTTGAACCACATCCTGCCATCTCCTCCACCACCTCTGTCTCAGACCATTACGACTTTATACAACTAAGTTCAAATTATCAGCCCGATCGATCATCTGCGATTCATTACAGATCAGATTTGATGGTTCATATTTATAACTAAGAGTCTTGCAACAACAACAACAGACATTATATTTGGGAAACCACTTGGTACTGAAGCGGGAAACAGGCCAGATAAGATGGAACTTTATTGATCCCCCTGTTGCAGGCTGAAAAAGCCAGAATTGATGATTGGATTTGTGTGTTTACACAGCTCTAAAATACTCAAATCTGAGTTATTAAAAATTAAGAGTTTCCAGTATATTTTTCCCTATGCTTTTCCCATTTCACAGCATCTGGGATTTCAGTCAAAATGTGAGTGCCAACAGTTCTGCAACCCGAGCCGAGCCAGATGGCTTCCAGTTTCAGGTCAGGTTACAGCCAATTTGCTGAATGTGCATTTGTGAGACCCGAGAGGAGGTTTAGCCATTTTAATGTTTTTTTGCCATTTGCATGCATGAACACGGTACCTCTTGTTCAGAGTGAAGCGTGTTCCACGTTTGCCGTAGAGTTTCGGGTCCCGCGCTTCATTCCACTGGCACACAGCAGAGGTCAGGTCATGAGTCTCGCACTCAAAATCACTGAGCAGTGGTGGATCTGGGGAAAGGGAGCAGGAGATTAATCACATACACATATAAATAAAAAATTACATTATACACACATACATAAATAGATTTGAATTAAGTTCTTTTAAAGACTTTGATTCCAAACACACAGTCATTCATTATCACCAGCACTACGGCTGTTTCAAGAATCTTTTCGGATAAACAAACCTTTAAATCTTTAAAATCAATACAATTTTAAACTGATCCCTTCAGATATAACTTTTACACTTTGCGGGAATTCGTGTTGCTTCTCCGATCACTGTCATCCAGCTTAGCTTACATCCACACTACCATGTTCTGCAATCTAGATGATACTTTTATTGATTCCCAGATGGGGAATTTAATTTTTCAATTTTAATTTTTATAGAAACTGAATCAGAATCGATCAGCGGCAAGATATTGGGTAAATACGTTAAAAAAATATATAAAAAATACAAATACACAATGTACAAAGCACATTTCATTGACGCCAACAGGCTGAGTTAACAGCACTTTTCACTATGACTGATATGTATAATTTACAAGTCTCAGTTGCTGTCAGTTCAGTCTCATCCATCTTCGTTCTCTATTTCTTTCCACCTCTCCTCTCTCTTTTCAGTATGGTTCTGCTATTGTTTTGAACCGTTATGTTTCTCCTTCTCTCTATAATATAAAGAATATTGTAAGAGCTCAACCTTACTACATTAAGAGCCTTGAGATAACAAACCTCCTTCTTCTTCTCCTTCCAATAATAATTTCCGACACGCTGTACACTGAGAGGTGCAATGCTGCCCTACATTGTTTAAAGTTCTTCCTCACTGTTCAAAGTTCAATAATAGATGTTGAGTTTTGGAGACATACAGATAAAATTGATTAGAATGCAACCCCAAAGTGCTCCAAAACTACTAGTCGTTGTGAGGAAGGACAGGCATAACTCATTCACACTTAAGTTCCTATCAATCTGGTTCTTCATCTTACATCCAACAAACACCACAGTTCCTTGTGGTTGAGCCAGGCTGTTAAAACAGACACAATTGGTCCCCCAGCTGTTGGACGGTGCCTGGTTATCCACCGTGGTGGCGTAACTCCGCCTGCTCAGTCGCGTCGTGTTCATGACCCTGCTGCCGTACTGGATGGCACCGAAGACCTCCCCCTCTTTCACAATGCAACAGAAGGTGGCGTTGGACCCCACAGGCATAACTTTTTCCTGGGGGTAAACCTGGAATTTATCATTGCTGGGCACATCATTTCCTGAGAGGAAGTGACAGAGAAAGGAAAAAAAAAAGTATTTATAAATGTACCATTGAAAGATAAATTAAGACATAGATACAAGGCAAGATATTTACTGTCCTGACCTTGTAATATCTGAGTGTTGCTCCATTCACTCGTCACCTGGCCATCTCTTGAGCGGACTTTGATCGACAGTGAGGTACACTCCAGAGGTTCAAGTGAGGTCCAGTTCCACTGGTGCAAACCACTCACCTGATTCACTGTCACAGACACCGTCTCCTACAGTTAAACCACAGAACAGGCAGTGAGGGACTGAACCAGAACTGTATCACTCTGGTAGATGATAATACAGCCACTACTAAGTTGGATAAATCCAGAAAATATAATTGTCTGATACTGCACTGGTGTACATGTCAGCCAATAAATGATAAGGATATCAAAGATATGCTTGCACCATATGACCCTACAATAGTTTGTAAGGTACCAAAATTAAATATTAACAATAAAATGACTGCCATGATTTTTTTGTCACTTGTTGTTGTGTAAAAAGAAATTAATACCAGCCCATAAATGGCGATATTCTATCGACCATTAAAAATTCACTGCGTGTCAGATTGTAGCTCCTTTCATGTGACAGTGCAAACAACTTGTAATATCATGAGTGACAATTAAGAAAAGCAAGAGAACAAATCAAACACATGCTCTTACGTAGAAGACGGTTTCATTAAGTTCAGTTCGTAGAATCATGAGGTCAAACGTTGCGGCTGCTCCTCCGAGCCAAGATATGGACAGCTGCTGGGCCACCATGTTGGTCGACAGGCTCACCTGCTGCGGGACACTAGGGACTGTGGTAAAAGAAATAATAATTGGGACAGATTATTTAAATGGCAGAATAATTGATGAATATAATATCAGCCCCAAAGATTTATAACAAAGAAATATTTTACTAAATGGCCCTTTAAGTAAACTTTTCCATATATACACTACTGTTCAAAAGTTTGGGCTCACCTATACGATTCGTTTGTGTTTTCCATTAAAAGTCACACTTTTATTCATCAAAAGACATGCAAAATGAATAGAAAATATAGTCAAGACATTGACAAGATTAGAAATAATGATTTTTATTAAAAATAATAATTTTGTCCTTTCCTCAAAGAACCAGCAAAACTGTTTTCAGCTGTGCTAACATCATTGCACAAGGGTTTTCAAGGGTTTTCTAATCATCCAATAGCCTTCTAACGCAATTAGCAAACACAATGTACCATTAGAACACTGGTAATGGGCCTCTATACACCTATGTACATATTTCATAAAAAAACAGACGTTTGCAGCTAGAATAGTCATTTACCACATTAACAATGTATAGAGTGCATTTCTGATTCATTTTAATGTTATATTCATTGGAAAAAGAAAAAAATAAGGACATTTCTAAGTGACCCCACACTTTTGAACGGTAGTGTAAATGCTATCCTGCAACAATATCCAGCTGCTGCATTGCGTGTTGCAGATCCATTGATCAGAATTACAAGGGTGGAAACTGAAGTAGTTTGGTTCTTACCATCTTTGGCATGAGTGTGTGCAGCCGAGAGGCCCAGGAGAACACAAATGAGCCAGACTCGGCAACGGAGAGACTTGGATTTGGGACTGGCACTCGAACGAGGCATGGCGATCAACTGGCCGAGCGTCTGTTTGCAGAGACTCGTGGTGGTGCTTTTGTCCACTACAGGAACACCATGCAAGTCATCCCGGGTAGTAAGACAGAGACAGAGGACGACCTGTGGGAGAAGACACGGGAGAGAAGGAAAAAATGGTTATTGTATCATGAATGCAACAGCAATCCTCTAAAATGCAGAAAGGTCTATCGGCTAACTGAGAAAACAAATACAAACTCCCTCTAACTCCAAACTATGACGGTGCTGCTGAGAAACTGAAGGTGGAGTCACAGAAACAGAATGCCCTTGTTCACGGCAAATTCTGCAAATCAATTTCAGAAAATGTCTGTGTGTTAGTGTTGTCAGGAGTAGCTTTTGGAAGAGATGTTTCTTGGCTCGGATCAGATTTGGCAGCTCGTGCCACATTCAAAACCAATAATAAGAACATTCTCGACCGTGACCGCCTTTGGTGCAGGAATGGCAACAGCAGAAGATGTTCCTTAGGGAATGCAGTTGGTCTGTTGGAAATTGTTACCTCCATTTGAATGTGGCAGTCATGGGAAGCCAGTGGGAGTTTCTGCAGCAGAACGAACATGTGTTCTTTAAGGTCTGAGAGAAGACCACACATCATGTCGTAGTCTGAAACATCTGTTCACTGTGCATTAAGAGCCAAAAGACCTGCCTTAACATTCAGTACCATCTTCATCATCAGTGTCAGTATTGTTTTAGAGCCCTGTACTGTGTGGTTAACTCCAAAGAGAGCAATCAGCAACAATATTTCACAAGATACACCGGCGTTTTTGTTGTTTTGTACCCTCATTCCCAAGCACAACTATTAAAAAGGCAGTTGGAAATAACAAAGTATAAACCTAAAAAAACACTTATGTGGAACATCCAGATACTTTTTTTCCCCACAAGCACAACCTGTTTTATACTAACAGGAGGGTCACAGTTTATTAATTTCTACTGTCAACACACCTCCTTCCCAGCAACCTTTAGTCTATATAGAGTTGCCACAACTTGCTCATTGGCTGTGGCTGAATGCACCCCCACAACAGCCACGTTGTTTGATGTACTATTGCAGTTTGTCCTCCTCCTACTACTACTAAGTCAACCACACCACGTCTTATGGAAACAACAGGTCATGGGCCAAATTAGTGCTTGTGAAACTACATCTCTGAAATCTCTGAAACTACAATTGTGATTACTTGTTTGCTGCAACAGGTTCAGACATGACAATTTGAACGAGGAATAAATAAGGACATAATCTTTTTTTCTTTTCTTTTTTTTTTAAAGGGTATCGGTTATTGGTTTAACCAAGACCTTGTCTTGTACCACAAATATTTGTGTCTCTGAAAATTAATTATTAATAGATATTTAAAAGTCAATCTTAGACAATTTAATTAAAAGAAAATGAATCACCAACTTGTCTGAGGAAGCAATATGTTTATGTTCTAAACGTTTAATCTTATAAGACGCCACCATTGGCTTCAGGTATTTGAGATAGGAGAGATGAAGTCCTAATTGGGATAAGGTCAAATATTGCCAATACTATAACTACAAAGAGACAGGGCTTGACCTGGGTGTATCAGTATGTGTACCTAATTCCACTTTTGTGCGTTTAACTGTCCCCAAGATGTTGTGTTGCAGTTTGTCTGGTTTCTTCTCAAGACAGGCTGGAACTCGCCTCAAACGGCTTGCTACCTTTACACAAAAACAATGCTCGCACATACACAGCCAAGCTGCGTTTGTATCCAAGTGCCTCCTGAACTTTAAGTTTCACTCTGACTCTGCAGTTATCTTTATTTATTTTTTTTTTTCAAAAGATTGGTGAAAGATAGGGTCAAAACATGGAGGTATAAAATGCAGAAATGAAACAAGAAGATCATTTCCACACAGCAATTTATTCTGGGTGCATAATAATTGACTTTACAGTGGAACTGTATGGTTACCAAAAGCACCTGGTGATGAGTTGTTCTACGGAAGAGGATCAGGGGCCACACAGGAAAAACATATTTGAGTTTTGATTTAAACTCAGAATTATGGAAGCTGTCCAGAGTCAGAAAAGGATGAGTTTATTGTTCCACAGTTGGTTTTGAAAAGTTGTTTTTAGCATGTTGCATCACCTTCTGGTGAAATTCAGAAAAATGGCTCAACAAGAAACACAGCTGGGCAGAGTCAAGGTTCCACACTGCAACCTTGACTTCTGCACAGCTCCTGCACAGACACAGACACAGACCCTACATAAAAAGTGTTTTAAGTGGTCCTGGAGCCTAGAAATCATTTTCTAACTTCAACACCAGCCTGAAATGTTTTACAACCTTTTAATATATCCTTCAACCATTGAACTCCGTAAAAAAAAAAAAAAAAAATACAATGCACTGATGGGAAACGGGGAAAAAACAACTCTAGATTCTGGGAAATCTCACCGAGAAACTGATATCTATGAAAGCACACCAACACACAAATCAATACATCTCGTCTGGGCATGTGTCGTTGTCCTTGCAGTACTAATACATTTGACCACAAAACAACAAAAACCGCAAGAATGCCTTTGTCACTTAAAACCCTCATTTATATCGCCTGCAGCGATTCTTTTTTGTGGAAGTAACAGTTTGCCTCAACCTCGTCACACTGGACTTTGCCACTGATCTGTTTGACTACTATGTTGGGAAGGGTAGCCATTTGGAGTAAGCCGTGGAAGCACGACTTGATTCACTTGCAAATCAAAAAATTATAAGGAGTGGCTCAGCATACGTACACTCCACCTAATGGTAGTTCAACATTTCTATAAAAGGTTTAAAATAATTAACAAGTGGCCATCAAAACTGTTCAGAGCCAAGGGGAAGATTTTAAAATGTTTTTGTAATAAGTTTGATGATAAGATGATGTGATAAGATTATTTTCGTAATCGATTAACCTGTCGATTATTTTCTCGATTAATCGTCAAAAAACGTTGATCAGTGTTTGTCAAAACTGGGAATGAAAATGTTCTCGAATGTCTTGTTTTGTCCACCAAACAAAATTATTCAGTTTCAGTGATTTCTTTGGAGCAAAGAAACGAATATTCACATCTAAAAAGCTAAAACAATGGGAAATCTTGTTTTAATCATGAAAAAAGCTTCAAACCGATTATCGATTATCAAAATAGTTGACGATAAATTTAGTAATCGATTAATAGTTTCGGCTCTACTCGTAGGTAGCATTTCAATTCCTCAAACACCAAGGCATGTGTATGTGTGTGTGTGTGCCAAGTAAAAGGTTTTTCACATTTACTTCCTATTACCGTCCATTCAGGTTACATTTGCATCCAATAAACCCAAGCCTCTCTCGGATCAACAACACCTAGAAATATTCCCTTGATGTTCCAGGATATGAATGACGAGTTATAGATTCAACAGTAACAAAACGGTCAAAAAACTTTTTTTTACACCAAACCTACTTTTCAGTACATATCTACCTATTGCCAAATTTAGTGAAAACTATCACTTTTAGGAAGAAAGGGGGAAAAAACTAGTTTGGAGAAGTTCCATCACTAAATAAATAGACCGAAAGGGGTGAGGAAAGCCTTTTATAACTTGGCGTTTACTCTAATCAGTAGCACATACATTCTCAGCCTTTCTATTTTTAACCATTTGCAGCCACAACCTTCAAGCACCTGACAACGACAACCGCATTTTAAAACAATGATGAAAACACTCGGGTGCTATTTTCTTCACCGAAAAGTATGTGGGACGGCAGTTGGACCCGACTCAGAGTGAAAACCGGGGCCTAGGCTCGGTAACACTGTCATTACATTGTCATTACACTGTGATTACGCCGTCATCTGATGACCACCAGGGCCCAAACACATAAGCACACACAGTGGCTTCAGTGTGCTATACAAGTGTGGTGAAACTTTTTTGAAACACGGGCTTAAAGTTGCTGCTAATTATGTTTGACCTTTGAATGGAACTGGAGGAAGACCGGATGCTCGTGAAAGAATGTGTATTAAAAAAAAAAAGGAGAACAGTCGAGTGTGTCCGAGTGATAGGTTGGTGTGCTGACCCCAGGGAAGAAGGGACATTCTGTGCTCTGTGTTTGTGTAGCTATTGGAGCTCAACCAAACAGCGTTTCCTTCCTTCCCTTTCCCTGTAATCTTTAATGAATGTCAATGTAAACCTCAGAGGCAACAGGAAGCAAGTCAGAAAGCCACTCGTCCCGGTCAAACTGCATCATTTATTTTTTCAATAGTTCTGTCTAAATTACTGACTAAAAAAAAATAAAACATGTGCCGAGTTTCAAACGCAACTCCATCCATTAGAGAAATAAACAAAATATAGAAAACACACTAGAGTCTATTGTCCTGCCAGGTACAAGTAGACAGTTTATTTTTAGTTCTCTGAGTCACCCTGATCAAGAATGACAGGCAGCAGATTTATTCCATAAGAACATCAAGAACAGGATACAGCACCAACTTCTAATGAACCTCAGTGCTGTTCTGAACAATACCTTGTTTACGATGTGATTATACAGGACCTAAATTAAATGTCCCACAGTTTTCAGTGATAAACAACTCCTTATTTAATGCACATGAAACATGTTGAGTGAGATATATGGATAGATTTACTTTACAGATTGTAAAACTGGGAATTAAATCTGGGGAGTCTTTATTCTGTCTATCATTTATAATTATTAATATACTGATCCAGTGTGGAATCTTAAAATTCCTGACTTCATTTTCACATTTGTCCCTTTTCTTAAAAAAACAAGTGGATCTGTGCTTTATGTCATGTGTAAGAGACACAATCTGATCCGACTTCTTAGTTTATTTACTTAGGAGATATTATTTGAAGGTGATGATGAGATGTGAAGCCACGAGAACAAAGTAAACTGTGTGTTGATTCTACTTTGTTTAGTCTGTCTCTCTTTCCAGGGAGTGAATACAATAACGAACAGCTGTCTTGTAAAAAAACCAGTGCAGGGATTAGAGAGCAGACTTCCTGTCCCTGCTGTCAATGCCAAAACTTATTATAGTGGATGTCTATATTAGTTACAGCATCTACTACTGACAATACATGCTTACAAGTGTGTGAAATACAGTATATAAACATCTTAAGGCACACTTAACATTATTTAATATTAAAAGTAGGCTGCAACAAGTAATCGATTAGTAATTTAGTAGCAACTATTTTGATCATGAATTGATTTGAGTGTTTTTCTTTTTTTTTACAATCAAAACATAATCTAATTTTAGCTTTGTCATGTGTATATTTCCCCACAGTTCAAAAACATGCAGATTTAGGGATTAGGTAAATTTGACACTTAATTGACCAAAGTGTGAAGAGAATGGATGTTTGTCTGTATGTGATGGACTGGTGGTCTGTTCAGGACGTACCCTGCCTTTCACCCTGTCAGCTGTCACCAGCACATCACGCAACCCTCATGTGGAGGATAAAGCGGTAGATGATGGATGGATGGATGGATGGATGGATGGGTGGTCCGTATATATTATTTTTAAGTTTTAAAGTTAAGTATTTGTTTTCATTGTTCATTTAAAAAAATCTTTATGTTGCCACACAAATTAAAATCATATCAGGATGAACCTTGGAGGCAATAGGAGGCGAGTCAAAAAGTCTTGTCTTGTCAATAGCCATCAATACTACAAGCACATACAAAAGCAGTGGCGTGCACAGACATTTGGAAGGACAGGGATGAAAATTAAAAGGTCACCTACTGCAAAAAAATTAAAGGGTGCCTACTGCGCACCGGTGGGTCAGGCGCCACTAGAATATAATTTCCCACACACCTGTGCATACATATACTTTCTATCACTGACATGGGCATTTTCTACACAGCACTGAATATAATCTCCTCTTTGGGAACAGTAGGGAGCTTCATAAAGGCACCCTTTTAAATCGGAAGGACACCCATAGGAAACGAGGCTACAAGGGCATCTTACAGGACACCCACTCTTCTCCACTAGGAAGGCACTCCTTGAGAAGCAATCAATTATTTAAATTTCTATTTCGCTTTAGAGGCCACAAATGAATGACAGCCAGTAGGGCTGAGGGTGATAGACAACATGGTCCTGTCAGAAAAAAATCAGCTAAGTCATAGATCCACACACACACACTCACTGTAAAACACTATCTGGGAAATCGAAAACATGGAGAAACAATGATCTAAAGACTCGATCTCTTCAGTCTGTGAACAACAACCACCACGATGACCAAATACACATTATCATCTCTGTACATCCCACCTTAGGATCCTTCAGGACTGTTAACATATAAAGAAAGAAAAGAAAATCACGTTCTCTCACTTGATACCTTATACATTTTGATTTGTAATCACTTAATTTCTAGAAAAAGTGGCGAACAGAAGAGGTATCTCTGCCTGTATTAGTAGTATTAGTATTATTGTCACAAGACGTTTTTTGAAACATTAGCATTAGCCACTGGTCAGTGTGATAGATAGTGTTACAATCGGACTTATCGTAAACAACAGCACATAGTGATAGTACTTTAGATAATGTAGCTTTCATCTTCACTGCATCTAATCAATATAGACAGTGTAACACATGATCAGTGATGATCAGTGCTGTTTTTGACCATCTAAAATCAACCTTGAGGCCAGCACCCCAACACACACACACACAAACACTCAGACAGGCCAGTGATGTTTGGGATAAAAAGCACACGCACACATACACACAGTGCTAGCTACAACGACTGCCACACACGAACTGTCGTTAAATGATAGTGATAAGCGGATAAATTAAGTCAAAATTACCTCTGGTGAAGCAAAAAAGCCTTCTTGGTAGTGTTTCAGCTTTATATCCAAGTATATCGCTTCTTTAAAAAACAAACATGGGGTTAATTTTCTTCGTGGCCCAGCCTCAGCTCCTCTCAGTGCAGTTAGCTCTTTCCCAATGAAGCCACATTGGAATGGGATTACTGGAACAGTGTGCCGCTGCCTTGATTGACAGTTGCTTTGACCAATGGGCGTCGTCTAATCTGCTCGAGCAGGGCCGGAGAGGGCGTTGTCCTGCTGCGTTCAAATCCCACAGGAGGAGGACAAGAGAAGGGTCAGGACATTTTTCCACGAAGATAGTGGACGAAGTTGGACGAAATAAATGATGATTTGAAAAGCAGTTGTACCGCTTCTTCACCAAATAGAATGTATGATATTTTTTTTTACATATAATTAAAAAATAAAAACGTTATAATATGGATAAAAGACAATAATAATCAAAAACATGGCATAAATTGCAACACATACTAAAAGAGGGAATAGACATAACTCCATTAGAGTAAGAAGTGTGAATTAATCAAGCCCTTCCCCTCTTCTTCTTCAGTGGCTATGTTTTAGCCATTATATTCACGTTTTTCCACAATACTTTTTATGTTTAGGTTTGGAAAAATTATGTGAGTATACGTGTAGCTCCTTGTAGATTGTTTAGTCATTTGGTTTGTGTCGGATTGGTTCTTTAAACTACCTGGCAACCTTCCTGGCAAGTCTCTGGGTAAGTGGTGGAGGGAGGGAGAGTACGCTCTTGTATTATTTTACTCTTCGTGTTATCTAAGCGTCATTATATCCTCCCCTACAGTAGGTGGCAGCAGAGCTCCAGATGCAAACGCAGACCAGTGGGCGAGGCTTCTCCCTCGCCGCATCCAATAGCGCCTCTTTTGAGCAGCGCTCACGAAGTTCGGTTTTGTGGACACAGGACAACAACAACAGACCGCGGCGGTTGTTGCTCCGCTGAAGGAAAGCGGTGCCACAGCGATATACAGTCTCCCGTTATACACGAAAGGTGTGTCATATAGTTTTAGTTTAAATGGACGTTGAATGTTACTGAAGAGTGAATGTTTATGGGCGTGTGTCGCGTGTCCTTCACGACCAACGGTTGCTAGGTGCTTAGCTTGCTGCTAACGCCTCTAGCTAAACGCTGTCATTAAAATGGAATAAAACTAGTCTTTTCAGTTCGGTTTTTAACGGTTGTCAAATCTCGTCATGATATTTACACTCGACCTTGCTTGTACTAAAGTGAGCCCAAATTTGTTTGGCAGTTCTGATACAACAAAGTGCTGTAAACATGCTTCGCAAAATCCATAAAGTTTATGTTTAAGAATTAGCTTTCTCCACCATCATATTGCACGAGGAAGGACGACGAGATCTCACTAAATTGATGTTTTGACCGACCCCTTAACACTAAAGTTAAAATCTGAACATAATTTATTAGATTTAATCAGAACTATACTTATATTTTATTCGAGTCAATCTATTTGTTTTGCTTCTGACAATCCAAATCCCTGTACTGTATTATGTCACCTCAGTTACACAGCCACATACATGCATGCACACACAAATCAAAGGAAAAGAAAAAGTGACAGGACAAACTCAAACCTTCAGAGCCCATAAAGTCCCATTAAGTGGTATTTTTTTGTATCTTGTGTGCACAGTGTAAGGACTGGGCAATATATCAATATACAGTTTATATAGTGACATATTGAGACAAGATAGCGTCTTAGATTTTGGATACTGTCAATCATGATGAGGTACCTGTGATGACTTTTCCTGCTATTGCATTGCTGATCATCATATTTATTATATTGAATAAATCTGTGAAATACACTAATTATTAAACATTCAATATTATATATATATTGATTTAAAATAAATAAATAAATAGAATTTATTTAAAAAGTCCCTTGATGAGTCTTCTTTCAATAAAGTAAATATCCTTCATTTAACATTAATAAGCCAAAGAAATAAACCAGGTATTATCTCAAATGAAAGGCAATATCTGCAGACCTGTGTGCACTGTGTCTCTCATGTCTGTTTATAACCTAAAAGTAGATTCTTATTTAAAACGTTATCATCGCAGTATATTGTGATGAGATTTTTTCCCGTTTCACCCAGCCTGACGCACAAGATTACAAAAAACAAATGGGGCTTTGTACAAAACTGTACATGAGGAGATAAAATATGATGTGGGGAAACATATTGACCATAATTTGTTGAGTTAATCGGAGGAAATTCTGTTACATCATCTCTTGAGCAGCTTCAGCTATGTTTCCATGAACTTAATAATCAGGGACACTGGAAATAAATGTGATGTGACCTAGTGAAGTCTATAGTGAAAAAAAATCACATTTATTCCCCTACCCAATGCTCTGTTTAAGCAGCAGGTTGTGTTGACCCTGTCTACCTGCTTAAATTAATCATTGCTACCATCACTGGCTGATTAGATATTTGTATCAAAATCAACATTTTATTGAAATTGCAATAAGGCCTACTGCAATTTTCTCTTTGTTTCTCACAGATCTGCACACATATCACACAGTAATCATTTAAAATGTGTTTTTTGAATGAAAATGAGAATAATGATGTAAAGAATTACCATTCCCTCTGATATCACAATCGCAATTCCTGTCAAAATAATTACAATTAGACATTGATTAAAAAAAAGTTCAGCCCTATTGTGCACATTTTTCTCAGCAGTACCAGTTAAAGTCAGTTAAATGGCGTATTATAACATATATATAACTTATAATTATGTTTTTTTCCCCAGACCAAATATGGTGCAGGGCAGTGCTCAGATTCGCCGGCAGGGTGCCCAGGACTTTATGGCATACTACAACTTTTCCTGTGCCAGACAGGAATCGGTGCCTCTTCCCTCTGTAAAGATGAACGTCGACAAAGGGATGCTGGACTTTAACGGGGACAGGCTCAAGCTGGCTGACTGGCCACCAGTGCTCACCTCTATCGCCATCAACAAACATCTGCACCGCATCGCAATAACCAGCACATTTCAGGCTTGTCCTGGAGATGCAGGCAAGTAAAAAACTGTATATTGTATTATCTACTTGTCATAGATTAAAAAAAAAAAAAAAGGCAAGCTCAGAGAGCACAGATATCCGACAATGCTGCTCAGTTTTCCACAGTAGCAATACACCACCTTCTTGGGTTATGTACTTGCAAACAAAAAGACAAACGCACTGGAAAATAAAACTTCCTTGCTGGAGTTGAGGAACATTTTACCACTTTTACCTTATTAACAATGATCATCATGATCGTCACTAATTGCAGAGAGAAGGTATTATAAGGCTGGCTTCAGGAAGAAGATCCCAGTTGTACGCTCCAAGGACATGACGTTTAAGCTGTGCAAGGCCTTAAGAGAGTGTTTGACTGTCTCCCCCAACCTCAAGACGCTACAACTCAATGGGCTTCCACTGAGAGAGAGGGACCTTATCGTGCTGACAAAGGTGGTGCAAACCTCTTATAAATCTTACATACATTGTTTTAAAAAAAACACATACAATGAGCCAAACTTGTTTTTTCCAGGGTTTGGCAAAAAATGCTTCCCTGCAAAACCTTTCTCTGGTCAATTGCCCGATTTCTGATGAAGGTTTAGAGGGTATGTATGTTTCTTAACACTATTTTGTGTCTGTGTGTATGTTGTCTTTGTAACTGAATAACATGATGTGTTGCAGTAATTTGCCAGAGTGTGAAGTATTCTCCAAGCATCAGAACAGTGGATTTTACAGGATGCAATCTCACCTGGAGAGGAGCGGAGCACATGGCCAACATTATCAAGGTGAAATATCTTAAGTGTTTTTCTGCAGAATACAATTATATGTTTAGAGCCCAATTAAAAAAATAAAATAAAATAAAAATACATGCATTTTTTCCTCAGCATCAGGGTATGCAGAGGCATGGTACTGCATGGGCTGAGTCTCTCAGGTATCGACACCCACACTTCGAGGCAATGGGAGGTCTCCGCCGTGTCACTCTTAACTCTAACACTTTGATTGGGGACTGTGGTGCTGCTGCTCTTGCACAAGAACTAACAGAGGACCTGTGGGTTAAAGGCTAGTATGCCCGATTGGGTTTGAAATAAATACCTTTTTTATTACTCTTGTTGCTCAGGGTAACTTATTCTATTTTGTGACTTGCTTTATCAGCTGTGGACCTACAGAGATGCGGTCTGTCCAATGAGGGAGCTCGTCGTTTGCTGGAGGCCTTGAAAACAAACTCTGCACTGTGTGTTTTGGATGTTCGTGGTAATCCTTTAGTCGGTAAGACAGCACCTTTATCTCAGTCTTGTGAAGACCAAATTTTTTCACAGTGTGCATAGGACTTTGGGTAATGTCATACATGGTTGGTGTTGTGTGTGTATTGTGGGTGTAGATTCATAAACATTGGAGCCAGGTAGACCTTCTTAGATGACATGCATTTGCATACATGTTCGTATTGTTTTTAAATATGTAGCGTTTTCAAGCTGGAATAAGTCCTTGTCTTGTGTACTACTAATCACTCATGTCTTTCCTTTACAGACAAGGCCCTAATTAAAACTATAATAGAGAAAGCACTGATGAACAGTGAGGCTGATGGACAGTCACTGGAGGTTTGTGTGTCTGCAGCTAATGTCAATACTAAGAAGAATGCATTTGTCGTGAATTTGCTGTGGGAAGCTGTGCGTGTGTATTTAGTGTCTTGTATCTTTTTCATGTTTCTACAACAGTATGCTTGGATCAAGCCTGCAGCCACTGAGCCGCAGAGAGCTTCAGGTGCAAAGAAGCCATCAAAGCCCAGACCCATCAGAGGAAAGACCACATTTCGGATAGGTATAGTATTATTTGTAGTTTTTCCCAATACAGTTATAAACTGTAATATTAATATTAACTATTAAAGTGACTATTTTTATTGCAACAAACTAAACTTCAAGTGTCCCTGCTAGTGAGCATATAATCATATTTTGCTTTACTAGTTGAAATCACCTCATTGAGTTGTATATAATATAACTTCTATTACTGGTAATTTCAGGGTATCTGTGGGTCAAATCAATTTTGGGAAAATTAGGGCCCTTAAAAAGTCCATAGAGTTTGACTGCAAAAAGTATGCATGAATGTATTTATTTTCCTCCCAACATTTGTTAAAAACAACAATGCTCAGGCATGCCTGTCATGCAAGATCAGCTCGGGGCTGCGCATGTGCACGTGGCGTTATGCACAGCAAGTTTATTGCAAACTAAACGTGTTTTGTAAGTTAAATATGTGTTGCCAATTACAGCTTGAAGTGGCCTTAAAATATTTTGAGGTCTTGCAAAAGTCTTACAAAGGTATTGAAATTAACATAAGGATTCCTGCATATACCCTGTATACAATCATCTTTTGCTTTACTAGTTGAAATCACTTTATTGAGTTGTATTTAATATAACTGTTATTACTGGTAATTCATCATTTATTAACACATGGTCTGCCTACATCTGCCCTGGTTTAACACTGACGTAACACTGAAGTACAATAAACAGGATGAGGGGCATTGCATACGTTGTACTATGTGACCATTTTTCATTAACAGAGGCCCATTGACATTAGTCTGAGCACAATGCCTGTTTTTCTGCTGCAGCCGCATGTAAATCAACTTCTGGAGGACGGAACTCAGGTGTTGCTCCGGTTCAGAAGCTCGGTTCGCGTTCCGGTTACATTCCTTGGCGAAGTGCTGCACGAGCTGGACGCCAGAGGTGAGATCTTTATCATTTAATCCATTTTTTTTTATTATTTCTATTTTCAAACTTTGATAGAAACAAATGAATCAGAGATTTTACAGTATGTTGGATATTTGTGTTGCAGAGGTCTCCCTCCTGGAGTAACTGTGACAGACCAAATCTTTGAGGTACATGTTCTTGTTTTAGTTCATTGTGTTTGCTCACTGTCAAATGTGTGTAAAATGGATTTAAAATTAGGTAACAAGTCTTACGTTTTATTGATTAGGGTGCAGCTACTGTTACGGTCAATGTGGATTCAGGCTCAGAGGAAGAGGAGGAAGAGGAAGAAGTGACAGTGGAAGTCGAGCAGAGGCTATCTTCTTTAAATCTCCAGGACAGGGTCACTGGACGACAGTTGGACCATTTTCAGGTCAGTCACAACATGTTAATATACCAATCTTTGTGGTTTTAAGGCTGTTATTTTCTGGATGTCAAACTCTCACATGTGTGTATTTTTATGCTTGCCCTGTAGATGGAGCTGAGAGAGTGTCGTTTGAGGTTGGCAGAGGAGCGCAGAGCCAGACTAAAAGCTGAGTCAAGGGTCATGGAAGTGAGGAAAATCTGGATTTTTTTTTAATGATGTTTAGTTAATCTTTCTTTTAACAGCTTTGCTTTGTTTGAATATGCTGAAGAAACGTTAAGCCGAGAAAAGTTATTATGTCCTTGGAGGAAAATAAATGTCCAACTCTATATTTACTTAAGTAGCAAATGATTCTATTTGTTTTCAGTATGAGTTGGAGAACGCCCGTCTTCGTGATGCCAATCGCACTCTGACAGAGTCACTTGCGGCCACTGGCTCTGGATTAGCGCCACCTGGTGTTGTCAGTGTTCTAGAAGATGAGGCCGTACTTGAGAGTATAGAAAGCTCATTTAATAAATTTCATGCTTTCCTGGATCTCCTCAAGGATGCTGGGTGAGTAGATTTAGATTTAGATTTAGGGCATTTAGCAGACGCTTTTGTCCAAAGCGACTTACAATAAGTAAAAGAGTATTCAGTTTCTCTTTTGATTTGAACTGGCTCTGTCCCAGCTTATCCCAGTTTAGTGTTTTAACTATTTCTCCCACCTTATCTTAATTAACCTTATCTCCAATGTATTCGATGTCTGTAAATTTAAATTATATATATGTTTTCTCTCTTTTTTTATATAGTTTAGGTCAGCTAGCTTCAATGGCTGGAATTCACAAGTCAGATTTCCAACCTCTTGGAAAACCTCAGCTCTCCTCCACAGTAGGAAAACATTTGGATGTTGAGGATTTTCCAACAAATCCTGATGCTCTTCCATTGGTAAGGACATGCAATGCAAAAATGTGACTTGTTAAAGGACGTTATACCCTATTTCTCCAAGTTAAATTAGTTCCCTGGTGTCCTAATGAACATGTCTGTGACATGCTTTGGTCAAAATACCATAAGGATGAAGCACCACAGCAGTTCAGTCACCCTGCCAAAACAGCCCTGTTCAGAACGCTCGCTTTAGTAGTATCTCTTTAGGCCCACCTTAAAAAAAAAAGTAAAACCAAACTTAAGGGACAGGAAATGACATCAGCCACAGAGGCTACTGGGAGTTAACAGCAGTTAGCATTTGGAAAAGTGATCATTTGCAGGCTCTAGCCGGCACATTGCTGTCATATATAACATGTATCCACTGGACAGATGAATCCTCCGAGGCTGGAAGTTTGTGTAGGACTCTGTGCTGCACTGTGGAGCCAAGAATAGAACTTTTCACGGACTTCCGGTTTTCAGATACCGTTGCCCTCGCCAGCAATCTCGCGTGTTTTAGGGACAAAGCGGAGCTCCGCGAGACAACAATTCCAGGAATTTAGCGCATTGTGATGTCCCAATGCGTTTGCGGAAGTCAACATCGCGTGTTTTATCTCCTGTACTTAGACTGAGGAGGATCCACAAAATCATGAGAGTCATCTTTTTTCACACTTTGCCGACTGATAGTGCCGCCAGAGTCCAAAATATAAGGATTTTAATGATTAAAAAGTTGATTTTGAGTCATATGTCCCCTTTAAGTTTGATGTAGAGGCAACAAATCCACACCATTTTGGATCAATTGTTTAATAGTAGGGCTTCAACTAATGCTTATTTTCTTTCTTTTTTTTATTATGTGCCCATTACTTTCTCAATGTATCCATTAGTTTGATATATAAGATTACACAATTACAATTATCACTATTGTAGGATCAGCCAAAAAGGGCACTGGTTTTTTTCCCGATTTTCTAGACATTGTTGTAAAAACTAATATTTAACCCCACTAAACACACAAATAGGTTAAAGCAGGAAATTTAACATTCAAACTAGTAGGAGACGCCACAGCAGGAATGGCAACTTGCTTATTTCCAGAACTTTGCCTGAATTGTCTGTATTAGCTCTACGTCAGGTCTGACAATTTATACTTTGGAGACTGTTAAGTTCCTGCTCGGAGAACCAGGATTGCAGAATACATTTTAAGATTTTAATGTCTGCTAATATCTGTCTTTAGGTAACCACTGCTGCACCTGCTCGCCCTGGTGGCCCAGGTGAAACCACCACACTCAGATCACTGTCCTCTGTCAGGGAGCCCTTGCTTGAAGACAGGCTTCTAGATGTGACCTTCAAAAAGGCCTCTGGTCTTGCAGTGGAACGTGGTATAGGTGGAGAGAAGGAACCAAATCAATATTCCAAGCCATACACTGAGCACGAGTCTGGTTCTGAATACAGTTCATATAGCCAAAGATCCTTAGATAAGGTTTCGTTTGGTGGAACTTTTCAAATTCAACAAAACAAACACAGGAGCGGTAGCAATTCTCACTGGAGCGATCCCCATCATAGAAGTTATTCTTCACATAGCCATGGTTCTAATGCTGGATTATCAGGAAGATCGAGCATTAGTGACACTATAAGTGATGAGATGGAGTCTGTGGGATCGGATGAGTCGAGGAACAGTAGAAAGGGAAAGCGTGGTGCAAAAGTTCTGTCAGGGTCAGAAGGGAGGGCCTATCCTGCGAGGGAGGTCATGGAGCAGATGAGGTCTTGGGGAGATCCAGGATGGCGAGATCCAGGGTGGCAAGAATCCTTCTGAAAAGATGAAATACCAGAGAATTGTAGACAGTGGGATTGTTGGTGTCTAATCTTATTTTCCCCTTGGCTGGTATTGATTGACGAACATGTCCAAGTATGGATAGCAGGGTTTTTTGTGTGTCGGTGCAAGTCTTTTGTAGGCATTTGACACTTGATGACAATGCATAAGATTAATAATTAATTGAAGTGCCATAGTTGAAATGTGGAATTCCAAGCTAAATGCACTTAGTTTAAATCTTATTTCAAATCCACAACTCGTCATCCTCCCAATGTAATGTTATTTCATGAGAAAACACGTTATTTCAGACGAGCTTGGACAATTTCTCTTCTCTGTATAGTTTCACACATTTTTATACTAGAACTCACTCGTATGGAGATTTTTTGATGGATATTTTATATTAAGATATTTTATTTTAATATGACCCTTTTATAAAAAACATTTTGTGATGTGAAATTGTGTTTTCTTTGTCAATTTTGCACTTCTGCGCATCAAATATTTTGTATTATAACACATAATAGCAGATTTAGATTTAGTTTCTTTTTAATTCAAGAGCTGATGGAGTGTCAAAAATGCATCATCATACTAAAGTAAGCAGATGTTTTTGCTCCAGTGTACCTCTGCTTTAATGTACCTTGTTCATGTCATGTGCCGTGAGAGCTAAAGAAAGAAATGAACTACTGACATGAAATTTAAGTGACACCTGACACATGACTTGTGTCAGGTGGCATTCCAGTTTTACTCATATTTTATGTTTATAAATAGTGCCCTAAATACTTTTATGGACTGGACTTCTGTGCCTAAATACAGATACCTCCTTAGCGGAATCAAATTCTATAGTAAGCTGTTTTTCCTCCCAGGTCCTCAAAAGTGGCCGTAAACCACCATAAATGATGGTCTCTCTGAGTTGGGAATGCACCGTGTTCTGTTGGAGGGAGTAGCAACTTCAAATGAGAGCCAAAAATAGAGCTTTCTGGAGGGTGTAACATTTGCAACACCCCCTATTTCTTCATCCAATTATTAGTTGCTCATTTAACCTCTCAACTCTCTTTAACATGTTCCTAAAATGAATTTCAATGGATACATCCAATCATAGTGCAATTTAAATGATAAAAGAAAAGTTATATTGCACTATCATGTTATTGCAACAAATAGTGCACTCAAGCATGTCTTGAATAAACCTGGTGTGAAATCCCTTTTTCACAGCAGATATTTGTTTGTCATGAAATAATAGGACAGATAGTTTTTAACAGTAACATTTATTAGGCCAGGGTCGTGCTATTCTATTCCAAGTGTAAAATGAGGTCACACTAAATACTTGACACTTTAACCTGTAGCCTGTAACCCTTTTCTGGACGTGTTCCAAAGATGGAATTAACATACATACTCTTGCTCAGTCTTTGCATGGGTCATTAATGACTGACACTTGAGGTAATTCGGTCAATGGTCGGTTCAGCTTTTTTTTTTAGTTCTCTGACCCTTTAATATTGAAGTTTGATTCATTCCAAAAATATAAAGAAAAAAAAGTGTTCTCACACTTGTGTAATAAAACAAGGAGCCGTGACGTCATAGAATCTTGACAAACGCATAGCATACATAATACGTGCCGTAATGTCTGATTGTTTCAATATCGATGTACTGCATCTGCTTTGATAAGTAAATTATCACAGTTCCTCCTCCACTTCTTTCGCTGTCATAGGAGATTGTGGTTATCGTCTCGTTACACAGGCTCAGACTCTACTTTGCACTTTGAATGGGGCACCGCCGGAACAAAATGAGAAAACAAAGTGAAGATTGCTGCCTTGATTTATGAACTCGGCAGATATGAGACCACTGTTGTATCACAAAGTGTGAACAGAGAGCGGTGAGGGAAAAACTGAACAAACACAAACCATTCCAAGTGGAGGAGGAGGAGGAGTGGTGACAAAGTGGAGGCCGCAAACAAAACACCATAGGAAAACTGACACGCTCCCAAATTTCACAGTGAGACAAGCACACTATTGTCGCAACTACATTCCAAACCAGCAAGAGATACCGCCACAGGTCAGCATTCACACTCATGACATTCTGTATTCTAAACGAGCTGCAAAAACAACAGCGAAATGTCGCACCACGCAATAATGCATCAGCGTGGTGCGGTTATTTAATTTACCTTCACTCAGATTACATTGATCTATTGTTTTGCCTTGAGAGTTTTCTTATTCAGGCTTAAAATAATGTCGTGTCAGGTTGATGCATAACGTACCAGTCAAAAGTTTGGACGCACCTTCTCAAACAATGATAATACTTTGTAAATGAATACCTAAAGGTGCAATATGTAATAAATCTAAAGCTAACTGGCCATAAAATCCTCCTAATATGTCACAGAGACTCAGGAATAATGTTCATATAACAAACTGAACTCACCAACAACAACAGTACAGCCAAAATATTTGCATAAAAACAAAATATTTTGCAGACTCGAATCATGTTTATGTTTTGAAATCATGTTTTGGCATGTGGCGCCACCTACCGCTGTCTACCAATCACTGCAGTCAGTAGAGTCTCAGCTGCCGAGCAACCAAGGGTTGCCAGTTACGTCGGAAAACCAAACCTAGAAGACCTCTGTATTTTTTTGTTTGAATGTAGTAACCGTTTTTGGCCACATTTTTACATATGGCACCTTTAAAACATCCAAGCTATGATGGAACACATGTGGAATTATGCAGTAAATGAAAAATCATTTTATGTTTCGCATTCTTCCAAGTAGCCAACTTTGGCATTTGTTTTCCAACAGTCTTGAAGGAGTTCCCACTTCACTCTGCGGTACAACTCATCTGAAAATCATCTCAATCAGGTTTAGGTCAGGTGACTGTGGAGGCCAGGTCATCTGACGCAGCACTCCATCACTCTCTTTCTTAGTCAAATAGCCCTTACATGGCCTGGAGGAGTTGTTTGGGGTCGTTGTCCTGTTGGAAAACAAATAATAGTCCTTGGTCTAAGAGCAAACCAGAGGATGGCATGTCGCTGTAGAATGCTGTGGTAGCCATGCTGGGCAAGTGTGCCTTGGATTTTGAATAAATCCAAAACAGTGTCACCAGCAAAGTGCACCCTCCACTCACCTTTCCTGCATCTCAAAGACATGGCGGGTGGAACCAAAATTTCTCAAATTTGGACTCATCAGTCCAAAGGACAGCTTTCCACTCGTCTAATATTCTTCCTTGTGTTTCTTCGCCCAAGCTTGTTCTTCCTCAGAAGTGGCTTCTTTGCAGAAATTCAATCATAAAGGCCTGATCTCCTCTGAACAGTTGTTGTTGAGATGTGTCTGTTGCGTGAACTCTGTGAAGCATTCATGTGTCCGAGATGCTCTTCCTAAATTTCCTGGGGCGGTCCTCGTGAGAGCTGAGTTTCTTCAATATAGCATTTGATGTTCTTTCGTACGTTTAAAGTTCTTGAAGTTTTCCTGGCTTGACCATTCAGCATGTTGTTTCTCTTAGTTGAGTGGTTCTTGTGATAATATGGGTTTGAGCAGTCTAATAGGACTATTCGCTGTATAGATCTTTGTACCAACCCTACCTCTTCACAAACAAAACTGATGGTCTCAAACATAATGGGAACATCTGGCAACTCATTCAAGACTGTTGGCACTTTATTAATCCCTCAGGGAAATTATTTCTCTTCATTTAACCCATTCCCTACTAGGAACCTTCCTAGAATTAGAAGCAGTTGCTCAGTGGTCCTCCAGCCCTTTGACCTGGTGGGGATTTGACAGTATAAATCTACAATGTAGAAATATAAAACAATAAAAACCACTGAATGAGAAGGTGTGTCCAAACTTTTGGTGCTGTAAATTAAGGAGCTCACCATAACACATGGCTGAGCTCATAACAATCTTTGAAAACGGACCTTGATTCATGTCGCTGAGAAGCTCAACGGCTTGATATTTTTGTGGTTGAATGATCAGCCAGCAATGTTCTGACACTGAATGTTGACGTTTTATTGAAGGGTTAGTCATTTGATTTGTATCGCAGTGATCGATAATGTGCAAAACGTGTGCACAGAGTCAAGGTTGTCACTTCATTGTTATATAAGGCTGGCTGCAGGCCATCCAATGGTTGAACTGCAACCGACCAACCTGTACAAACCCTGTGGCTGCGCAGCAAGAGAGTACAAACAATGATGAAATGGGACTGATGACGTTAGTTTGTTTGTTGCTTGACCTCTCACTCGTTCTTTACTGATAATGACAAAGGTTAAATCTGGAGACGTGCAGAATGTATGCGTTAATTAGTAGTAATAGTGGTACTTTTTTTACTACAATAAGGTATAATAAAATCTTTTTTAGTTACTTTCCAGGCGACATTGTGACTTATCTACAAACCACAATCTGTTTATTTGCTTATCAGTGAGATGCAAACAGTGTCTGGTACTTTTCCACCATTATCAGCGCACCATTAATATAATCGGTTTATTGATAAAGTAATAATTGATCACCATTTCCTTTGGTTCAAAGCACTAATGGCAACACTTGTCGTGCTTTTGCGCTCCAGATTGGTTCCAGACGGACTGAATCTGTCAATCATTTGCTGTATCTCTGCTTAATGAGTGAATTACGTTTGTATAACCTTCAACAAAGCATTAGGGGTTAATGGCCAACTTCGACAATATAGCAATACAAGAGTCAGATTTCCAACCTACATGCCGATGTGGCCGACTTGACACACCCCTAGTTTTTGGTTATGAAAGATGAGTGATAGAAAAATGCACTGAATCCTTGACCAAAGAAGATAGAAATCCTCAATGTCATGGCAGAGATGGCACAAATTATCCTTGTTCTTGTTTTTACGATAGAGAATTAACCAGTTTGTCATTCCTGCAGCATCAGAATGCAATAGTAATACATAAATATATACATTTTCTTATTAACCTTTCTATACAATATCTGCTTTTAAGCCTACCACATTTGACTTTTTACCTACACTTTGTCTCACGCCGCTATCGCTTAATTGCCACTGATTTATCTACGTCCAGCTTATCTCTTGGCAGCTTCGTTTCCAAATTCCAAATTCTGTTTCTCCTTTTTATGAGATGACTGAGATAAAAGAAAAAACAACAACAAGGAAGTGACTGTTGCTATTGACCGACCAGGACTGTCTGGCCTAACCTGGCACACCATCCTCAATTATCTTGAGTTTAACTTTACACAGTCTATATCTCTTAAGATCACACACACACACACACACATCAATTTAAGCTGCTGTTTAGTTGCAAAGTTCTCTATTCGTGCTATAATAAACTGCATTAATAGCAAAATGAAACCAAACACCCAGCTAGTGAACAAAAGAAACAAAGTGAAAGCGTCCCTTTCAACAAATGTGGGAGCCCCCCCCCCCCCCCCCTCTACCCTGACTGCTAAAACTAATCCATTTTATTTTGTCAAACAGCTGATCTCTCACCTGACAGCTCTGGATTTGTCCCGATTTAGATGCATACTTCAACCAGAAAAACAACTTTTGTGAAAAAAAAAAGAAGAGCACCATGTTGTTTTACCTAAACAGGGAAACTTGAGATTCCACACCTTGCCAGCTGGACTTAACTTCTCTAACTATAACAACAACTAAAAAAAACAAGTGTACCCCCATCCAAAACCTCAGCACCTGGCAACTGCCACCAACTATTTGAATTTGGCTGGACAAGTTTCCACTGGTCAAACTGGGCTGCACAACAACGACAGAAAGGAGATCGCACACAGCCGAGGTTGTTTGTCTCTGCACAGATTCGCCCTGTCATTGACTGGCAACACGTCCATGGTGCTGCCTGCCTCTCGCCTATTGGTATGAATGAGCGGTTGGACGGATGAAAAGCTATCACCTCGCTGGTGATAGAATATAATATGTTTGCTAGCAATGTTTATTATAACAATAATAATAAGACATTTGGTCATAATGATCTGTTTTTGATATTAATACATTAATTTTGCATCATAAATACTATTATTACAAGTATACGTGTGATATCATCAGGCAATAATATGAACAGTTGTTTTTTCCCCACTTTTTGTTTTCTAGGCCGGCCCCCTCTTGACCACAATAGATGCGCCTGGGCCCCCAGGTCATTTGAGTTTGAGACCCCTCCTCTAAAGTAACACTAAACTTTAAAAACAGACGCACACATGCGAAGTATACAGGTACACGCTGGTTATCTGTAGCGCTGCTCTTTTCCTCCAGTTCCACTGTAGGCGCTAACGGTGCTAAGGAGCTAACAGAGCTAGCTGGTAAACGGTGCCTGGATGCCGGTTATATTGTCAACTTTTTTTAGTTCCATATCAAAACAATCACTTCTAGTGTGAAATTATGTGAATTATCATCAAAAATATTATTATTTACATGTCTTTTTCTAAAAAAGTAGGCGTTTTATTTTACTTTACTGACCCCCGACTGACCAAACGAGATACTCAGTGGCCCCCAGGTCATTTGAGTTTGAGACCCCTGCCTAATGCTGAGTTCCAGAGCCCATCCAAACCAGTTGGACGTGGGACTTGTCCTACCTCCAAGTAGAAAAAGTGCACTGGAATGCCTAAATGCTGAAGTGGGACCTCCTACTCGCGAAGTCGGGGCTGATCGACCTACCCCGACTTTACCAAAATGACGTCGGAGAATAATGGCGGCGCCCATGGAGTCACATGAATAGGCTATAAATGTTACTTTTCTGCGTGTAGACTTGTTTTTCATATTATGGCGTGAAATTATGTCGTTGTTGTTATCTGTTAGCATGAAGATATGTAGGGCTACGGTAAAAGTATACTCATGACATCAAATATCGTATCACATATGTATCGCTTTTACATATACAGCTCGCTTGTGTATGTAAGTATTGCTGACAGTCAAAATGCCTCTTCAAACATGAAGCGAAAGTGCCACGATCGTCAATGTTTTCCAACATTCGACTTCAATTGCTGGAACGCTTTGAAGTAGGAGCTAGTACTATCCAGGTAGGATAAGTCCCACATCCCATTTGTTTGGATGGGCTCTGGAACGCAGCATAAGACAATGGCTTTCATGTAACATGTATATTTCAGAAGTTACATACTCCAGCTTTAATCCTCAGCATCTTATCCTGCTATAACTTCCTCGCCATCAAGAAAAACAATAGTTTATTTCATTCTTTGCCCCTGTGACTGAAGGTCCATTCTAACCCGGTGTGATATTGAAATACAACAACAATACAACATTAAAAATAAAGAGATAATCCCAAGATAAGGTTCTTTGAAAGGGTAATCATGTTTAATGGTCTTCAGTTATGGCCAGATTTATGAGTTACTGCATCACACAAATCAGGCATGCATTTGACAGTGGTACAAAAGGTGCTAATGCTGTAAAACTACAAAAAATTCATAAATACAGCCACAATCAAAATATGCCAAAATCAAGAGAGGAAAAAAAAAAGTTGCCTGCTAATAACACAAAAAGAATAGTTCCTCTGTAAAACTCTCTTAGTCAAAAGTTGAGCATGAATACACTTAGGAAACAAACATGGTAACATGGCTGATTCAAACACTCCTTTTATGGTACTTTGTAAATAAATTACATGTGTTCTTTAAAAAAATAGAAAAGAAAACAACATGACTCTCAAGCTTCTTAATCCAAACAAAAATGTAATAAACACTTCTTTTTTTTTAATTAGTCTGTACAAACATTATTACGTTTCATCAACGATCTTTTTCTAACAGGTGTTAAAGACTATTTTGAGTGGTATTTACTGACATTATACACAGTTATAAAAGTGCCCCCCGTTAAGAATCCAACTGTTCATTGCAGGACTGTTTTCTTGCATTTACAAAAAAAAAAAAAAAAAAAAAAATCATCATCTTTTGAAATGCTTTAGCTCTCGTCTTTGATCGTGGGGGCCGTAACTTTACATAAAAACGTGGGAACACTCCTCAGGCCTGGCAACCGAAAAAAGGCAGAGTCGATCTACACGTCCGAGCCTATTCACGCATTCATCCCGGTGCACGTCTGTATTTCACAAGCTTGCCGTGATAACGCCATTCTAATTACAGAGCTGTCCTTTTGAACTGGCCTCATCCTGATTTTCGCTGAGTCATCGTCGATCAGAATTTCACTTCTCCTCCTCCTCCTCCTCCTTCTCCTCGATCCATTTCACATTGTCATTTTCAACACAACTGCCTTCTTTCGTCCAGAGCCTCCTTTTTTTAGTTGTTCTCTTGAGAGAGCGTCGCCTCCTAAGGAAAGTGAGGAAAACAGCACTGTTAAAAAACTATTCGGTCACACGGTCATAAAATAAAATATCACCATTGAGTGTTAATGGGCGTACGGTGTGTGAAGGTCAATATAACGCACGGTTTTGCCTTCTACTATCTTATCTCCTCCGTTTGTGTTGCAATCAAATGTACAGAGCGGCCAAGGTATACTGTACCTATACAAACTTTCAGATAAGACCATTAATGTGGACAGAGACACATTCCATTTAAAATTAACTTTAATAAAAAACAAATCCCCCTCCAGCCCTGTTGTCAAAACTACATCGCCCCAAATCAATGGACATCATTGTCCCTAGGAATTTGTGCCATTTTTGTCTGACCTGTACATTCAGATAACCCTTCAGTTTATAATTTCTATTCAGAGTTTATACCGTGTTATGTTTATATAGCTGCCATTTTAATTTTTTTGTACCATTTAGCACAGTATATTCTTATGTTCTATGCCTCGGATCAATAATATCCCTTTAAGGTACGCGCCAAGAAAAAAGCAAAGGAAAAATTATTTCTTTGCATTTTTTTAATTATTTTATTTTATGTACTTATGCTCACAATAACAACAATCAATAGTTTTTTTTTTTTTATTATTTTTTTTTTTTTAACCCTACCCTACAGTATTTCAGATACAGGCCTCTACCAAACGGTTGAGACGTCTGTTCGTAATAAACCTGGTTTGCATAATTCATAAAGTACAACATTCAGAACAAGTGACATTTAGTGTTGCTTGATTCATTTTTCAATGAGATATAGTGACTTAAAGTGTGGTCGACCAAATGGTTGAGTAGTACCTTAAAGGGTTAAAGTCCATCCATCCGTCTATCAATCTAACTTGTGGCTGTCGTTTCAGTAGATTGCTTCTACTTCTCAATTGATTTTCATCGTGAGTAAACATTTTTCAGAGGCGTTAACTGTGTCGATCCCTGGATTCAGTTCCTCTTCGACGGAACTTGAAATCAATCTCGAACTGTGTATATCCAGTCTGTGTTATTCATTATTGCAAGGATTACTACTTTGCATACAACTTGATTTCATAGATTGCTATTAGGACACGGAGAAGATTTGATTTGTTTCAGAAAACCAGGATTTCTTTCCCACCGCAGGAACATTTCTGTTGCGTCGTCAGCAAATGGAAACTTCTTTTAAAAACCCTCCCTTTTTCAAAGCGCTGTGCTGTAAATGTTTAAATACTGTGCCTAATGTGAGAGAAAGCATGCTATTAAAACGTGCAACATCCTGCTCATACGGCAGGGAAATTTAATGAGGTGGGATGTGGGGGAGGCTATACAGTACAGTACAGTATGTGTCTTCAATTAACTCTTTGTCGTGCTCCTGTCTGACTTTTACCAGGTGACGACTTGCTGTGTAGTGCAGGAGCTGTGATATATATATTGTATACATATGCATTTACGTGTCCCCTATGGCTTTTATAGTTTCATGAAAAAAACAAGAGGTCTCTTTGTCTCTGTGTGAAGTTGTAACATTTTCATGACACGTCTGCAATCTGCACAGACTGAATACTTTTAATGTGGACTTGTTTCGTTTCTAACGCTCTGTATCATGAGAACCTTGCACATGGTGCAGAACAATCAGAAAAATCATCTGTTCACCGAAGATTTTACTCCCTTAAAGGCTTAAACGTTTGAAATTCTCCTTTGTCCCTGGTACAATAAAAGCACTGAATTCGTCGACTTAAATAGAAGTTTGTGGTTGTTGTTTATGTAGCGTCGTGATTGTACGTTATGTTGTTACGTTACGGCCCCCTGCAAATCAATTTAACCCCTTGAGGGACAGTGAATATCTGAAAGTGAATTATTTCAGACTTCAGTGTTTCAGTGGACAAGTGTTTTTGTATTGTGCATGTTGTCATCTCTTTGCAAACACTTTGTTTTATTTTCCACCAATGCACAACTGCCACTGACAGAAAGCTGAGATCAAAGATGAGCGTGTTGGACACCAAAGTCAAAATGGTCGACTTCCTATTGCGTTGACGTCACGGTCCCAATAGACCATGGCTATTCAACTTAAAGGTGCCATATGTAAGAATGTGGCCAAAAACGGTTACTACATTCAAATTCAAAATACCGAGGTGTTTTAGGTTTTGTTTTCTGACGTAACTGGCAACCCGTGGTTGCTCGGCAGCTGAGACTCTACTGACTGCAATGATTGGTAGTTTTCACTAGTGCCTCAAAAATTCGGTCACTTCGGAAGAAAAAAAAAACATTATAGGAATTCCAATAGGAATTCCAACACCACTGTGTGAGTGCTCGGGCCCCAGTAATAAAAAAAAAAAGTAACTTACAAAAGGAGTCCTCTCTCCGTGTTTGCTCCAGAATGTCATCTTGACTGTGTTCCTGTGCCCCGTCCGCTGGTCAAAGGTCTGACAGGCCTTGAAAGGGGGGCTGTACAGGTGCAAGCTGACTGCACACTCGGTATGGCTGACATTTTCCACGCGATGCAGGCCCAGGGAGTCTAAACACACACACACACACAAACACACATATATAAGATCACATACATTCAGACAGACAGTGATGCTGTGAATTGGCTCAGAGGAGTTACTGCTCGCTGTGCTGTGGCCAAAGATCCCACCAGGACTCTGCTGACGGTGTGAAAATCGCTGTCAGCAGAGATTTCAGGAGACAACTACTGTACATGCTATTCATCGGTACAGCCAGCCGCAGATACAGTGTGTTATATCAGCATATCTAACTCATAACATAAGAACGTAACATTTCAGCTGGAGCGACACAATGTGAGCGTGCCACTTCAGGATAGTTACAGAGCGTAAGTCACATTCAAAGGGTACTTTTCTCACCGTTTATGTAAGCAACTTTGTTCTCCTGGAGAATTCTCTGCGACTTCTGGACCATGTCTCCGTGAGATTTACTGTCGGGCCACTTGAACAGCGTCTCCTTTAGCTGACCCTGAAGCAGCTTCATGAAACAGTGGGCGTCCGTGTGGTCGTGGATGCTACTGCAGAGCGTGAAAAAGGAGGAATACAGTGTCTGAATGTGACATCTAGAGCAGGAAAGTAGCAAAAAAATATTCACATATCTGACATTCAGAGAGTTTGCACTTTGAGAAACTTTTGTGTCTCTCAAACTGGAAGTTACCAAAATGGACGTGTATCACAATGTGATGTCATTGTAGTTCCGTGAATAATAAGTCATAAAATGCATAATATGTGCATATTATCACTAAAATAATCATTATCATTACATCCTTATTTGTAAATGTGCTTAACACAGCCACAAACATGAATGAAATGAAACCACATCCCCATTAATACACTCTTAGAAATAAATGTGCTAAGTCGAACCATATAAGGTTCTTCGGGTTGTCCTTTTGGAGGGTTCCACCAAGAACCCTTTTAAAAACCCTTTATTCAGGAAAGGGCTTTTAAAGGGTTCTCTGGATCAAAATGGTTCTTACCGGAACCATTAGTGTTACCAAGAACCCTTGAAAAACCCTTTCAGAAGCAAATGGTTCCAGGTAGAACCTCAGCCCTTGTAGAAGGGAACCCTTATTTCTAAGAGTGTACCACATCACTACAGGAGAAGGTACGTGATAGACTTATAGTACTGCATGTACAAAAACAGCTCATCTTATCCTGGTTGTACGTTATCTATGATCCAATCCAACCATTGTTAAGTGTAATTACTAATGTTCCTTCCATATACGGCAACACATTGCTGACAAAGTAGGACATTTAAAACCAGTATCATTAGATAAGGATATTGGTTTGTAATTTTACACAACGTGTCTGTCTTTCTGAAGAACACCAGGTTCTCTTATCTTCACAAACTAATACAATAATTACCAGATTACGCCCCAACAGTAAATCACATTCCTACTTTGACAGATGTCCATTACACCACAGATAGAATAGGTTCACTTTTGTCCGAAGCAATCAATGTGCGTGTGTCTCACCTGCCGTGGCCTTCACCCCAGCACAGAATCATGAGATTAAACTTCCCATTCCCCTCATCGACCAAGTTCCTCGTGTACCTGCGGAGAAACGGTAACAAATGAGACGGGGACGTCATGACTGTCACACTGTGCAGTGCTGTGCGGCTTCACTGTTACACTGATGCCAATAAAACTGGGACACGTGAGGGGCGTTTTTCTTTTTCCCCTGCAAAGCCGAGGCGTGAAAACACACTCTTGCTTTACATTCCTCGCATAATCGATTGCAGGCACGTACGCAGGTTGACACAGTGCTGAATATGCACGTCCACAACATTCTGCGTCATGAATAATCTGGCAAAAATCTCTGTTTATTAATTAGACCTGAAACAATTGCTCGATTAATCGATTATTAAAGACTTTTGAAGCTTTTTTCATGATTAAAACAAGATTTCGGACTGTTTTAGCTTCCTGAATGTGAATATTTTCTTCATTTCTTTGCTCCAGATAACAAAGAAATCATTTTTTTAAACGGTTTCTGCTATTTTTGGGACCAAAGATTACTTCATTAATGGACGGTAAAATAATCGTTAGTTGCAGCTCTATTATTAATATGCATATCTAGCAGAGAGCAGCAGAGGTGTTTATTGCAAGGTTATAGGCAAGCACAGAGGAATACATATAATGTGACAATTCATGTGCTGCAGAGTGTCTATTCCTGGACACTCATGTACAGTTCAACACAGCTCCATGTCTGTATGAAAAGTGTGCACCAGTATGATGAGGTGTATTTGCAAAGTTCTAATTTCCTTAACCTGCACATAACTATGTTTGTTGTACTGCAAAACGTTGGGTCTTGAAAGGCTCTGTTTGTTCATCCAGCAGCAGACTCTGTTCCTGCACACTTTGCTCGGCCTCTAAACGACCGTGCACGTTTCCCCGTGCTCCCCGTGCCATCGATTCCGTCACTTCCCAAATATTTGCAAGGCAGCTGCAGCTCTCTGGCGGGACAACAGGCAAGTCACACCACCCCAAAGCATCAGAGTGTGTGTGTGTGCACAGAGCCAGGGGCAGGGTGTGTGCGCGTTTCTGGGCGTTGATTGGACGGGGCCCCGCTCACCCCTCCCTCCACTGACCCCCTCGCTCATCAAAACACTGGGACACGGCTGAGGCTTTTCAAAAAAGAAAGTGAATAAAGCAGCCATAATTAGAGTCGAGGGGCCCTGTGATGGCAGCTTTAGGCGCTCTGAATTTGCAGTTTTATTTGATTGTAGTCATCAAAAAAACCAACAACATGTTTTTAATGTGACAAAACCTGCCAATCTGCAGGGAAACAAGTGAACAAGTCAAATGCCACATATTATTTATTTTTTTATCACTTGTTCATACACATTATTGAGTCTTTTTTTTCTATTACTTTTTTGTCTGTTTTTCACTATTTCTCCACTTACTGAGTGCTGAAAGTTCATTAAACATTGTATGGAAAACAAAAAAAGTATCATATACCACATCATTTGTTGTGAATTAATTTGTACAAATGTCCCATTCCTACACTTGTGTTGGATATTACACATGAATTCAGTAGTTTGCAAGGTTTCCAAATCTAAACTGCTTTCACTGCATTCACTGCTTTGTAACATTTGCTATTTATTAATAATAATAATAATAATAATAATAATAATAATAATAATAATAAAGATGTATTATCTTTCTTTCTTATTTCTATTCAATTCAACATTGTAATAACATATGCATAAGAAAAAATAAAAAAATAAACACTATTTTTCTCAATAAAATGTAGAAGTAGCAGATTTAAAAAGTGGACATTGAATAGAGAGAAGCTTATATATGTATACATGGACACATATTATGTGTCCATGTATACATATATAAGCTTACATATATATACATGTGTGTGTGTACAATAATGTTGATATATGCAGGATTGTGCAACAAACCTGTACTGGTCAAACTGAGCATATTTCATCCATTCGTGAGGCTTGCTCTCATATGATTCCATGATATCTTGGACCTCCTCGACATTGATGCGGTCACTCTCGAAGATGTTGTGCAGGATTTTGATCAGCTCGTCCAGAGTCTCTGGCTTCACCACCTCGGTCTGCTCCATCTCTGCGTCTCTCGTCTCAGCTGTGCAGTTTTGCAGGACGTCGTCGTCGTCGTCGTCGACAAAACTCTCTCTCTCACTCACAAATACACACAAACACACACACCGAACTCTGCGCGTCCGTTTACTTTTTATAGGCTGGCGCTGTAATTTAGGGTCGAGCCGCAGATGGACTGTACCATTACTGCACGAGGTGAGCGTCCGCCGCGCGCGCTCCTTTCAAAGCGACTGTGTAATACGCGCATAATGAAATGTTGAAACGCAAACAACGCGCCTGCGTTTTTACTTCACTTATTATGTCGATATTATATTGTATATTATTATATTTGTGCATGTTTTATCACAAGCTGCGCACTCTATAAGCACTTAGGTTGGACTAATCCGCTTTGATTCCAATTGTACCACGTTGTCACAAACGCAGCCTCTCTCCCCTTTTCTTTCTGAGACATTCCTCCAACAATTGTTGTCCAGCCTCTCTCTCTTTATGGCCCTTTTTCTCCCCCTCAGAAACACAGTGTCCAGGGCGTGTATGTGCAAAACACAAGTGGGTGGAAACGACACAACGTGGGAATAATAAATGTTATTATATGGAGTCCAAAATTTGTTTTGGGAAACACAACAGCTTGTTTACTTGTTGGCCTTCTCGGGTTTGTTGTGGTTTCCACTTGCTTTATTCTCGGCTGCACCATGTCATCAAGTGCATGAAGGAGTAGATGTATGAGAAGAAGCAGTAAACACACTTAAGGAGAATATAAATCTGTACACACACACACAGGGGGCAGGGTGATGATGTGAAGGGAAAGAAATTGAAAATAGTTAAGTCAAAGTAAAAGTCTAGAAATGTCTTCTTAGGACCATGCATTGACTTCAATTCATTTTTGGACAGCCTAAACCAGGGGTCTCAAACTGGCGGCCCGGTGGCCACATGCAGCCCCCCAATCGATTACATGCGGCCCCCACTTAATATCATGTTTAATGAAAACATGGCCCATGACCTCACCGTTTTTTAAACACAGTGTCTAGCTGAGGCAAAGCTGCCAGTGAGGTGATAGAATATACTATATGTTTGCTAGCAATGTTTATTATAACAGATATAATAAGGCATTTGGTCATAATTATCATATACAACATTCAATAACAGTGGCCCAAAACAGTTCCTGGTAAGAATTTTAATTGCAGTTGTCCACACTATTATTTATGTAATTTAAAATAAATGTCTGTTTTTTATATTAAAGGTGCCGTATGTAAGAATGTGGCCAAAAACGGCTACTACATTCAAATAAAAATACCAAGGTCTTTTAGGTTTCGTTTTCTGACGTAACTGGCAACCCGTGGTTGCTCGGTAGCTGAGACTCTACTGACTGCAATGATTGGTAGACGGCGGTAGGTGGCGCCACATGCCAAAACATGATTTCAAAACATAACCATGATTTGCAGTTTGCAAAAGATTTTTTTTAATGCAAATATTTTACGTATACACGTATACACGTGTATACACGTATACACGTGTATACGTGTGGTTGTTTTTTTCCCCATTTTTTGTTCTCTAGGCCGGCCCCCTATTGACCCACAATAAATGCACATTGGCCCCCAGCTCATTTGAGTTTGAGACCCCTGGCCTAAACAAAGGTGTTATCCCTAAACCATAACCACTTAATGCACAGCACTATCCTCAACTTAACCACAATTCACATCTTTGGCCCTAAACTTAACCAGTTCCTCATTAGGACCAGGTTTTGGTCTCCAAGTGGACTGCTGGTCCTGTAAGATCAGTGATTTATGACCGAAAAAAAAAATTGCTTATATATCAATTTGCTAAGTATTTACTTAACAACTGTATGCAGTTGCATTGACTTACCTGTGTTTCTATTAGTTTTCTTTAAAGCTTTTTGTGATGTTTTCCCACTATTTCCACTCTTATTGAGTATATGATGTGCTGAAATGTAATTGGAAAACAAAAAAAATTATCATACTTTAAAAATAAATAATAACAGAAGGAAAATTTGACATTGAAGGTAAAACTGTGAGACAGAAACATGCACCATTCAATTCACCCTCAACTTTTCAAAATGTGCTTTATTTGTACAATATAAATGACAATAGTAAAGTGACACAAGTCCAACACTGTCTTTATGGGATGTTCATGGAGCTGTGTGTCAGCCAGCACTGCATTCAAAACAAAACAGTTTCTTTTGAGAAGAGGAAGAAGAAAAACGTGCAGCGTTTGTGCTTGCATGCTGTTGAGCTCAGAAATATGAGAGCTGAGTTGTGCAACTTGAGGAGGCAAGTTAAGGAGATTAGTTTGGTTCAATATTTGTCATTTGTTTTACAGAAAAAGCAAAAGTTTAAATAGAATCAGTTACTGGCAAATACAGACTGAGACACAAAACACAGCTGAACACTCCAGCAGGAAAACAAAATAACACGTGCCTGTTTGTCAAAAGAAAATCTCCAGAGTTTTAGGTTTTCTGGCAGCATTAAAAGGTAGAGAATGTTCTTTGCATCAGAATCGGTGCCAGATTTTCACTGAGTTGCCACATCATCAGTAGCATGATGTGCTTTTGCTCCATCTTGTGGCCGAAACTTAAAAAGTCTACTTTAATCAGCTGGAACTTGGGACAGGAAAATGCTCCTATGTAGATTTAATTGCTGGAACTATATATAATGGGACTTGTGAATGAGGAAACCATATATCAAATGGTGATTAATAAACTCAAACCAAAAAAAAATAACGTTTAGAAAACGTTCCCTCAGGGTTATGAAGAAGCATAACGTTCCAAAAACGACACACAGCGTTTCCATTCGGTTGTATTTTGGTATTTTTTAAATAACTAAATAAGTCTCATTCAATTGCGCCATGTGTTTTACCCCTCAAAAGTAGTTTCACATAAGATTTAAAGGTGCATTATGTAATAAATCTAAAGCAACTGGCCATAAAATCCTCCTAATATGTCACAGAGACTCAGGAATAATGTTCATAAAACAAACTGAACTCACCAACAACAACAGTACAGCCAAAATATTTGCATTAAAAAAAATCTTTGGAAATCATGTTTTGGCATGTGGCGCCACTTACCGCCGTCTACCAATCATTGCAGTCAGTAGAGTCTCAGCTGCAGAGCAACCACGGGTTGCCAGTTACTTCAGAAAATCTAAAAGACCTTAGTATTTTGAATTTGAAGGTAGTAACCGTTTTTTGGCCACATTCTGTGTGGCCAAAAGTGTGACGTTGATGTGAAATGTTCTTTTTTGGTCTTTGGAAATCACACATAAACTTTGGAAAGACATTAACTCCTTTATAGTATAGTTTATATAATAATATAGTATGTCCTTTTCCTCTTCATCACACTGATCTTACTTGCCAAATTCCACATTCACAAATACAAATTCTTAAACAAAAAGCCACATTTCTTGGTGCTCAAGACAGAAAGAAAGAGGTACTTTTCAACAATTACTTAACAAAACTGCTAAAGCTGCTAAAACTATCAATATATGCACAGTTTTTGGCGTATTTACTTGACATATAGTACAGTAATCTTTATTTACTGTCTTTTTTCGTATCATTTAAATCAATTAAATCAAAATTAAATAAAGTTATTAAGAAAGTGGCCTCAGATTGTTGTAACTCACTGTGGATATAGAACAAAAAAACCTGACTAAAAAAAGAAATGAAAGAAATAAAAACACACATTAGTTTAATGTATTTATGATGTGACTTATAGGTTTACAGTATAAACATATATACTGAATAAGCACTGGATTTTCACAATAAAATAATTAACCACAAATGTGTATATATCCTCTGGGTGTCTGCCAAACTTCATTGGGACAAATTATTTTAAATAGTATTTTACAATATTTTAAACAAAAACAGTGTTCAACAATAAGGAGTTCACATATATGGACTGGTTATCTTTAGTTAGCATCTTCAGAGATTTTTTTTAAAGTAGCCAAAGAAGGTTTATTTTTTCCCTTCTTATTTTTATGAATATGAAATACGATAATATTTATGTTTACCACCATTAGGCAAAGCAAAATTTGATTCTTATTTTTTTTTAAAAAGGGGGAATATTGATCCAACCGAGATTTCCAAAATTGCATTGTGATGCTAATATGCTATTTTCCCTCCCTGTGGCGAAGGACAGATGTTTGGACCTTCGCGGCTGCCGTAGCAGCAGCAGCAGGAGGGGGGAGGAGGAAGAGGAGGAGAGCATGACTGGTCCTTTGACGTGTAATATTTCCGTGAGGAGACGATGAAGGAGTAGCAGCGGTAGTAGCAGCAGCAGCAGAGTGTAGCTCGACGCATTAAACTCAAAACCTAGCCGGGATTTACCTGTGAATCCCGGTCAATAATCTCGGGTTGACGGGAGTTGACAGAAGACAGTGTCCCTCGCTGTTTCCCCCCCGCCTTCCTCCCTGCCTCCAGCTACAGTCATGATCAAAGCCATTTTAATATTCAACAACCATGGGAAACCGAGGCTTTCGAAATTTTACGAGCATTATGTGAGTAACGTGGTGCCTTTTTGTTTTATTTACCCTACGACACGTAGTTGTCTTCATTTCCGTGTTACTTTTTTCATGCTTTTTGGTTTGTTTGTGTGGTAGACTTGACATAATTCTCAGCTCGTGGCTGTGGCGATAGTTTTCTTCCCATTAGAATCAATAGAAAACATTGTCGTCAGACAGTTGGAACTTCACATGAATGTGCTGTTGTCTCTCTCTCTCTCTCTCTCTCTCTCTCTCTCTCTCTCTCTCTCTCTCTCTCTCTCTCTCTCTCTCTCTCTCTCTCTCTCTCTCACACACACACACACACACTGGTCCTGCAGCCTGTATACGGTGTCATTGTGCGAACCACACTGTCCTTTTAACATATGAATAATTAAAGATGTGCAAGTCGAAGCCAGGCGATCACGTTCCCGTGTGTGAGCTCGTCTGTCCAGCTATGGTGACCAGCAGTGCTGCTACTGCTGCTGATGGCGATGATGATGATGAATACAGTTTAGTGAGTTCACTTGTTTTTGTGTCACATGACTTCAGTAACGCCCTTGTGATTGACTCGTGCTCACATCAACCTTCCTCTGAGTCAGTCCAGCTTTCATTGACTGTTGGCATCACTTACTGCTGCACCACAGGAACAGAGACAAGAAGAAGAAGAAGAAGAAGAAAAACACACACGAGGAAGCGAGTTACAGGTGGCAAATGGCAGGTTATGTAATAACCTTTGCAGGACAAGCTGTGTTTGCTTGTTCTCATAATTCAATTGATACATCAAGCTTGGCTGCCCGTTTCTCCTTGTAAAGCTCCAGTGTGTGGCATTTAGGTGGGACACATTATTATTGTAAGCCTTCACAGTTGACATTGGCAGTATTTACCATGGGTTAGGGTTAGCCTTTGAGTTCTTACAGCATCTAGAACAGGGTTTCCCAAAGTTTTGATACCTGAGAGCCAATTTAGGAACCCAACATTGGACTGAGGGCCGCCAAAGGAAAAAAACGGAAAGAAATCTCATTTGTAATCATTTTAATGACCAGATTGCAGTTCTACAGTTTATACTTATTGGTCTGTATCCAGTAATGTCCAATAAACATTTAACAAACTTAAGCCCAATTTATACTCCTGCGTAAAGTGCTCTGCGTAGGTTACGCAGAGCCCTCAGCGTCCACGCAGAGCCTGTCAGAGAGCCTCTCCGTCGTCTCCGACTGCACGAAATATTTTTTAAGTGTTCGTCACTCCGTCAAGGGACAACGGAGACGGCAAGAGCTGCGATTGGTCCTCAGGACAGGCCGAGCGAAGCTGCTCTGTGCCGGCTCACAGTGCGCACCAATCGTTCACAGAGGCGGAGCTGATCACCGCCGACAACGTCGCTGCCAAACTATAAATGCGTCATATCTTGATACACACAGCACAAGTTTTGACTCTAAATGGCCAATTTCTCGCCTCAAATTATCTTAAAACTGCGTTCCGTGACACAGAAAAGTGAGAAACGGCCACTGTTCCAACAACAACAGTCTTTCTCTCTCTTTCTCTCTCGGACGCCATTGCTCACTGTAGCCAAAAGCACATCAACCTTACGCAGCAACCCCTACTGATCGGGCGGGAAATTGCAGCGCGTATCCGTCCATGACGCAGAAGTATGAAGTGGCGTGTGGTCTCCGTGGTTACGCAGTCGGATAACGCATTACGCAGTTGGAGAAGTATAATGTGGCCTTTAGTAGCTCCTGGATTAAAACTATCAACTGTAATTCATTGCAGGCCGCGAGAAATGTTTCTGCGGTCCCCCACTGGCTCGCGGGCTGCACTTTGAGAACCAATGATCTAGAAGTACAAGTGGAATTAAGCTAAATTAGATTTACAATTTTGAGGGGATCCTTGGACAATCTTAATCCCTGTTTGGGGTCCATGGCCCTGATAGGTATGTGAATCTTTGAGTGTCTCACAATTCGATTCGGTTCCAATTCTTAGGGTCACAATTCGATTCAAAATCGATTCTCGATTCAAAAATTGATACAGTGCATACAGTTTGTATACGATAATGTGATTTTTAAATAAACTGATTCCACTGATGTGATCACACAAAGGCAAACTTAAGACAAAAGTTAACATTTATTCATTCAAAACAAATAAAAACTTACGTACTTTACAAAAAAATAACTTAGGTTAGGCTAGCTGCCTTTTTCTTCCAGAAGTTACAAGAATAAACCTTACACAAATAACACAAACTGGTGTTTTGTGTGGTTTTTCAAAATAGAAACTTCCCAAAAAAATTGATTTTTGAAGTTTATGAATCGATTCAGAATCGTGATTCTTATGTGAATCAATTGCTCGGTTTGAGGCTGTCTTTCCAAACAGGACAACATGCTTTATATGAGAATAAACTGCCGCTGTTGAAGAAATGCCACTCACAAGGAAGTGAGGCTTTTCTGTCACCCCAATCAGCTGACTGTTGTGGGTCTAGCTCCGGCCCTGAAACACTGTTCAACAATGTTGGAGAACCCCATGTATGGTAGGGGTGGGTCCTAAATATTGATTTGTTGATATATCGTCGTCCTTCCTCGTGCAAAATACCAATACTTCTATCGCTAATTGATGTCTCCTCACGATGGCGCTGCTCAAATGAATGAGGGAAAATTGGGCAGAAGTTACCTGGCCGAAGAAGAGGGAGTTTACAGCAGGATAAGGACGGAGAAAGCTACGTTAAGAGATGCCCCGTCCACGTTCAAAACATAGACTTTATGCACTTTGTTCTCAGTGTTGTGAATAAATAGAGAAATCCTGCACTTTTAACTTTTCACAGACCTTTTGGCGTTCTTCAGTTAGACTGACATGGGGATTTATCGCTATATGATTATCATCACATAATCGCTGTATCGTGATATTATCATCTGTTACAACGGATTATTTTGTCAGTGAAGCAAGCAAATCCAAACACATATTTTTTTCACACGTAATATCTTTGCATTTTTGCTTTATTGATCAGGGATTTGTTGACATTTTACACACTCATTAATCAATAATGTAAATAAGCTTTAGCAGCAGTATACAGTAGCACCTGTCCTCCGTGTTGCCTAATCTCAGATGAGGCGAACACACACCGATGTATTTATATTCGAGGATTGGAATTGACTGGATTATAAGATGCCTATGCAGATGCCATCTGTTATATGAGAAGCTGAGTTGTCACCTGACTGGAAAGATGTAACACTTTGCACTGATTGCTTGCTAAGTGCTGACTTTATTTAAGTTATTTACTGTGTTTAGTGAGTCTGTGCATTACTTTGCTGTGTGTTCTGCTGATTTGTCGCTAAGCCTGCTGCCGACGGAAGGAGCGGCAGAGCTGATGCTAACAGCCCAAGCCTCTGTCCAATTAAAGTCACGAGAGGAGGGTGAAATATTGATACACACAAAATCTTGTACCTCATAAATATATGTAGCATCAGTGGTTGCTCTGCCAGCATCAATGAGGAAGTAGACCGCATGTGAAATACAACACGGCCTGTGTTTCTGTTAGTTTGTGGTTCTGCAGCTGTAATGTGTACAATCTGAATATAAACATGGTACAAATTGTTTGTAATGTAGTTGTATGTAGCTATTAACATGATCTAATATATCATGTACCTTATTAAACACTTGCAATACCACTTATATGCATTGTAAAGGTAAGGACAAGTTTATTTTCTGGATTTTTTGGCTTTTATAGTGAGTGTGAGATGGAAAACACAACATTAACTGATACATTTAAATTTAAAGGAACGTTTCTGGTACGGACAACTTTTGTCCAGACGAGGACGCCCAAGTCTGTTAAAACACGCAAACAAGTTTTAAAGATGACACTAATTTTGTTCATTTGTTCAACTCCCAATGTATTTAAAGGTCCCATATTATGCAGAATCAACTTTTTTTTATCATTTATATCCTTATACTTGGGACTCTGGAGGTCCTATCAGTCTGCAAAGTGTGAAAAAAATGACTCACTCATGTTTTTGTGGTCCTCTTCAGTCTAAGTACAGGAGATAAAACACGCGATGTTGACTTCCGCGCTCACTGGGACGTCACAATGTGCTAAATTCCTGGAATTGTTGTCTTGCGGAGCTCCGCTTTGTTCTGTGGCGGTGCCGGTGAGGGCAACGGTATCTGAAAATCGGAAAGTTCTATTCTTGGCTCCACAGTGCAGCAAAGAGTGCTACACACACTTCCAGCCTCAGAGGATGTATCTGTCCAGTGGATACATGTTATATATGACGGCAATGTGCCTGCTAGAGCCTGCAAATGATCACTTTTCCAAATGCTAACTGCTGTTAGCTCCCAGTAGCCTCTGTGGCTGATGTCATTTCCTGTCTCTTTTTTTAAAAAGAGATACGACTAAACAGAGCGTTCTGAACAGGGCTGTTTTGGCAGGGTGATTGAACTGCTGTGGTGCTTCATCCTTATGGTATTTTGACCAAAGCATGTCACAGACATGTTCATGAGGACACCACGGAACTAGGTTAACCTGTAGAAATAGGGTATAATATGAGACCTTTAACCATTGTTTTTGTCTACTTTTATAAATTGGAAGCAAAAACCATTATGATTTGAAATCGATTGAAACATGTTGTTGGTCTTGTAGTTGTGCTGTCTTTTGTTACTCTGACCCTCATAAACTGTCAGTGGTCTAACCCCCTGCAAGTCTCGTGCTGAAAGTCACATGACTGATGTAGCCTTCCAGGCAGCTGCATACAGGACACACTCTTCTCTCCTTGTGCTCAGCGAACTGCTATGGACTCTGACAAGTCATTAGCACCCTGTGGTGATACAAACAGCGCGAGCTGCACTGGCCATGGCTTTGTTTCTCGAGGTTGCATCTAAAACCTACACATGTTGTGTTTTTATCGCCTTATTCAACCTAATGCAGCAGACTTGAGTTTTTAGTGAATGGTGTCAAACAGGTTGAAGGATATTTGAGATCTTATCTCTAACAAAGAATAAGATTAGCCTGCCTTGATTTAGTTTGTACAATGAAATCATTGCCTGTTGGCACGAGTGTATGTTTAAACATGGGGAAAAAAGCACATGAATCATGATGATTTTTTTTTTTTGTGATGCAGTGCAAATACACATGGCTCACTGGAAGCAATTATGTACAAAAGCATCACATAATTTACTGTCATCTGCTTGTTTAAGCGTCTCTTTTCCCTCATTCGTCCTGCAGAATGAAGACACAGAGCAGCAGATCATCAGGGAAACCTTCCACTTGGTCTCAAAGAGAGATGAGAACGTCTGTAATTTCCTTGAGGGTGGAATGTAAGTTATGAATTCCTTTTAAAGTTAATAACCGGTGGAAGTAAACATCCCATGAATTCATTTCACTTCATAAAGGAAAGCCCAGAGGGCTTTGTGAATTACAGCCCGTAGTAACTGTGTTTGTAGGTCATTTATCATTCATGAATGAGTAACGGTGTTGTTTTACCCACTGCATTATTACTGGCATTATTATACTTACTTAAAGCAGCTTTTTTCTAACTTAAAATAACAGATTTAAAATCATATCATGGAACACTGATGTGAGAGGGTGAATGGCCCTTTATGTTTATGTGATGAGCAGCACTGTGAGACTTTATGACCCAGGTTACACACTGATGGAAACCTAGCTTATCACTCAAACTGTAAGCTCCTTCCTAATATTCCTCCTATTCTACTATAATAATATTCATATAACATACTGAACTCACCAACAACAACAGTACATCCAAAATATTCGCTAAAAAAATCTTTTGCGGCCTGCAAATCATGTTTATGTTTTGAAATCATGTTTTGGCATGTGGCGCCACCTACTGCCGTCTACCAATCATTGCAGTCAGTAGAGACAACCACGGGTTGCCAGTTACGTCTGAGCTACAATGGCGGAGAAAACGAAACCTAAAAGACCTCGGTATTTTTAATTTGAGTGTAGTAGCTGTTTTTGGCCACATTCTTACATATGGCGCCTTTAAGTTAAGTTAAGACTTTAAGTTATTAAAAATATCTGCTTTAATTGCGGGTTTCCGTAAGTGTCTTTTTATACACTTTTTTTTTCATTCACACAAAAAAACTAATAAAAGTTTCAAGCTTGTGGAAAAGTTGTTGCAATGATAAAAGGGTAGGTAAGAGAAGAGTACAACATTCCTCGACTAAGTGCAAAAAGCAAATACAGATGGAAGCAACAATGAGTCCAGTGTAAAAATGTGTGATGCATTTAAATGGTTTTGCTTTAACACTTGCTCACTCTGCACACATGTAAATTTTACAGAGACAATGGTTGATGCATCAATCCCAGTGATTTATGGTTTTGCATGTGACTGTTCAGTCAGGAATAATTTGACTAAATATCTGTGTGTTCCTCCTGTTTCAGGTTGATCGGAGGATCAGACTACAAGCTGATCTACAGACATTATGCCACATTGTACTTTGTGTTTTGCGTGGACTCCTCAGAGAGCGAACTAGGAATTTTAGACCTGATCCAGGTAACAGTCAATGAAATCACAGTGCACTGTATTAATTTCACTGTACTTCTATAACTATCTATGTGCCATGATCTATTTAAATTCTCACAAAATCCTTCTGTTTTCAGGTATTTGTGGAAACGCTCGACAAATGCTTCGAGAATGTCTGTGAACTTGATTTAATTTTCCACGTAGACAAGGTAGGAAATGTCTTCAAATCCGTTGATAGCATGTATTTAATATATTTGAACATATAATGATAGAATTTTTTTCTATTTAGATAAATTGTAATATTCTTCCTGATATATTGTTGCACATTTGTGTTGCTAGCGTAGCTTGCTGTTGTGTCACAAAACAGCTAGCTACGCTAACAACACAAATGTTTTCATTTTCAATTAGCATTAGCATAGCTAGCTGAAAATCAAGACACACAGACGCAACTTGCTTTATAGATAGATAAACGTTGAAGGTTGAAATGTGAGGATTTTCTGCTTTTTTGTGATAAATAATAGCAATAAAAAGTGTCTTTTGTCTGCTGGTTATACAAAATGTATCAGTATAAGTACAACTTTTGAATGTTTGTTTATGGGAATAATTGTCAGAGTAACCACAGATAAAAATAACCACTTATTTCAGCCCTGTTGTAGTTGGTGATGATTAAACATACACTGTTAAAATGTTATCCTTTTCAATGACTTTTCTTAGGTACACAACATTCTGGCAGAGATGGTGATGGGCGGCATGGTCCTGGAGACGAACATGAATGAAATCATCACGCAGGTGGATGCTCAGAACAAAATGGAGAAGTCTGAGGTAAGTCGGACCCGGCCTGTCCCCCTGTATGTGTATGACTTGATTCTACCACCATACTCTATTAAAAGTATTGTATATAGTATGCAGGCATGTGTGTATGCTGCACCCTGCATGCCAATCTCCAGTGAAGTTTGTGGATGCTCCCTACCTACTCTTGAGTGTTTGTGCTCCTCTTTTGGCCTCTCCTCGTGCTGTTGCACTGCTCTCTACTCAGATCAAGACTCAGCATATTCTCTCTCTCTCTCAGTAAAAAATAATAATCAATATCACAGTCATCATTTTATCATTACTATGCAGACTTAATTGTACCATTGTCTAATGCATCTCCAAAATCTGTGACTATTGTATCTCCCATTTCCTTTTCAATTTGACACACGGCAACCCAAATGTGTTTTTTTTTTTTGTTTCTTTTTACATTCTCGTTATATCAGAGGAGAATGTGAACTTTATACACAGTTATACATGTTGAAATAACTGCTTTCCAAATGTGTTTTGTATTCAGTGTCCTTGCTGAGACATTTTGTTCTGTGCAAGGACATTGCTTTGCTTTCCGTACAGCATCTGCCAGCAGATAAATATCCACTCACCTATTGGAGAGTTTTAATCAGACAGACAGCCAGAGACAATTTCATGAAATCCTTTCTGTTCTACATAATATAGATTTTCAGCACTGAGTGAACTAATGATTTGGTTTTGTTTTTGAATTATTCACAATGCACTGCACCGATGTCTAATGTTTACACACTGTGGAAATGATTTAGATGAGACCCTCTTACTTTTAACAATCAAACCACTGATGGGACGTCTTTTGTTGACCACATAGCAGAGACAATGGTTACACTGTTAGTTGAAATGAACTGTGTACTGTAATGGTGAATTTTGAATTTTGAAGGTGTCAGTGTTGCACTCTCTCTAACAATCTGAGCTGCAATTGTGTGCTTTTAACAGAATTTTACCTTTTGGATTGATTTTCTGTAAGCAAAGTCTACAATCATCATAGCTGCTCTGTCTTTTCCCTCTTGGACCTACCCTAGACCACAATGTCTTCTCCACTCTGATGCTAATTCAAAACAACGCTATCCATTACAAGGAGGGAGCTGTTCTTTAATTCAATCTGGCAAAGTCTGATTGAGTGGTATTAGTATTTATTTTCAAATTGCTACTTCCTTATTTATCTTCCCTTTATTTATTTTGCTAGTGGGAGAATCATACGATTGCTTGTGAGTTTACAGATGTGGTCTATGATTGGTCCTATCATTTTTTTTTCCTGTGGCGAGAAACTGTAATCACTTTAATCTGCTTTAACATTCCTCATTCCTCTTTTTTCCTGACCCTGTCTAGTTCTTTCCATTCTTCTCTCTCTTTGCAGACGTTTATCTTTCAGTCTACCAGGCAGGACAGGTAGACACAGGTACTGCTAAATTTACAACCAAGTACTGTAACCTTAACTGAAGTTTACTCCTCCCCCCCACAGTCTTTTCACATGGCCCTCCATGTAACAGTAAACTTACTTCACTAACATATGATAGGAATATTTCATGGCAGACCCAAAAATGTTCCAGGTTTTGTCCTAAACTTGTGCAGTTTAGTTTGTGGTGGTGCATTATTTGGATCGTCATCTTAACATTTTATCCATCCCATGTATTTTAAAGGGAGGCTTTTACGACAAATAATGTTGATGATATAACCTACAATTTGAGGGTTAGGAAAATGTTATTAAATTATTATTATATTACCATACCATAACATATTTTTCTTTCTGTTATGCTTTCCCCTGTTTTTATCTGCAAGGCTAGTAGTACAACATTTTGAAAATAAACACACTCACATTTGCTTTGATTCCAACACTTAAGTAAATTGATATTACTCTCATGCCTGTATGTTAACTAGATAATTAGCTGGAGCAGCAGATTAGCTAGTTTAGGTCATTAATTTTTTTATCTCTTTACTTTTTATGCCTGAAAATGAGGACAAAAGACTAGTTTGGCTTCATCAAACCTTAATATCATCAATCATCAACCATCACTTCTTAAGTTAAGTTTATGAATTGGATTTATCCAATTTATTTAACTCATAACTTGTTTGTGCCTGGTCGTGGAGACATAGTTACCAGTAACGGAGGAACAGTCTGGCACATAATCGTCAATTTTTTGCTTTTTGCACATTTTGTAGAAATTGAACAATATGTTAATTAATTTCAGGTGCTAACTGTTTTGCTGCTTCTCAGTCTTTATGCTAAGTTAGCGAGCTAGTTGTTGGCTGGTGTTGGATATAGCGTTTGTCCCGTATATCTTCTTGTTTTAACTTGGGTAGAACAGCTTATTTTCCAAAATGTCCATTGTTTCTGCTAAACCATATGTAGCTTAAAGCGAGCTAGCTGTTGGCTGCCGTTGGATATAGCGTTTGTCTCGCATATCTTCCTGTTTTAACTTGGGTAGAACAGCTTATTTTCCAAAATGTCCATTGTTTCTGCTAAACCATATGTAGCTATAAGCGAGCTAGGTGATGGCTGGCGTTGAATATAGCGTTTGTCTCGTATATCTTCCTGTTTTAACTTGGGTAGAACATCTTATTTTCCAAAATGTCCATTGTTTCTGCTAAACCCTATGTAGCTAAAAGCGAGCTAGTTGTTGACTGGCGTTGGATATAGCGTTTGTCTCGTATATCTTCCTGTTTTAACTTGGGTAGAACATCTTATTTTCCAAAATGTCCATTGTTTCTGCTAAACCATATGTAGCTAAAAGCGAGCTAGCTGTTGGCTGCCGTTGAATATAGCGTTTGTCTCGTATATCTTCCTGTTTTAACCTGGGTAGAACATCTTATTTTCCAAAATGTCCATTGTTTCTGCTAAACCCTATGTAGCTAAAAGCGAGCCAGCTGTTGGCTGGCATTGGATATAGGGTTTGTCTCGTATATCTTCTTGTTTTAACTTGGGTAGAACAGCTTATTTTCCAAAATGTCCATTGTTTCCGCTAAACCCTATGTAGCTAAAAGCGAGCTAGCTGTTAGCTGGCGTTGAATATAGCCTTTGTCTCGTATATCTTCCTGTTTTAACTTGGGTAGAACATCTTATTTTCCAAAATGTCCATTGTTTCTTCTAAACCTAATGTAGCTGAAATGATAAAACCCTTTTAGACGTCTATTGTTATTCTACAGGAGTGAAAAGTCTCATTAGTAATAAGTCAAATTTCTATAAATAGAAGCTACTGAAATATTCAAAAGAAATAAAAACATAATGATGGGAAGGATCTAAAATTCAAATTGGTCCCACATAGTTACGAGATAGGGTTCTGTGAGGCTTTAAAAGACTCTCTTGACTTGCACTGATCAGAGCACCGAACCACTCTTCTGTGTTTCACAGCTGGTGTTACTATTTCTGTACATATGAGTCACCCAGCATTTCATTAAAAACTCCACTATAATGGACTAGCACAGTAAGGCCTGGAGGCAGCCTGCTCTGAGGCAAAAAATATCACATAGGCTCAGTCCTGAACACTGATCCCATTTGCTGAATCAGCATTCCTCAGTGTTAAGCCACGGTCATCTTTCCACCAAACACAAGCTTCCTTCAGTCTTGGCAAAACAAGGAATGTCCATTAGACAAATGGTCCATTGGAATAACCTTGTGAAAATTAGTAGATGAATTTACATTCCAGACGCACTGTGTGTCAGATCACTGAATTATTTACAAGGATATTCATTTGGGTGCTTTCCATAGAGAGGCAAAGGATGTCGTTTGCCAATTCCTACTCCTTCTGGTCATTTTTGGGTCTGGCTGATTTAATATTCAGTTGGGGCCATCTCTAACCACAGTGATTCTCAAATGTCTGCTTGCACCGAATCACCACAAGGCTAACCTACCTTAACGCCTGCATCAGTTACAGCTTCATATTGAGATTCATTGTGCTAGAGTGAACTAATTCCCCAGTCCCTGAGAATAGGTCTCCCATTGTACTTTAGACAACCTCTTCATGTCATCAATAGGCAGCACTATAGATGTGTAACTGGCACAGTTCTCTTGTCCCTCTCCATTCATAAATATGTATTCAGACAGAAACATGTAGTTATGTGTAGTCTTTCCAGAGTTAATGCAACCCACCAGAGGTACAGTATCACTTCAAATATTATGGCTAAAACTTACTTGATGTTGATATGTATGTTTTTGTTTTCTTTCTAAATTTGACACACACACACACACACATTCTGGACATACCTTTCTTTCCAAACATCTTTTCGCCTTCACATTTCGGTTCTATATTTATTTCCTGCTTTACCAGTTCTTTCCTTGCATTTTTTTTTTTTTACCTTTATTGTTCCTCAAGAGTCCGGTGGGTTCACACTCCATGCAATGCTGCATTTTGTCCATCAATGAATGTTCAATACTGTACATAAACAAAAAAAAAACAATGAATGGCCTAGTACAATCTTCACAGTTGGTTCATAATTGGCTCTGGTTGTGATGTAAATCATTATAGAACATAATGCATGTGTGTTTGAAGCTCTGAAGGCATCTGAATGTACATTTGCACATGACGTCCGTCCTCGTAGCTGTCAGTGCTTTTGCATTTTGTCAACAATTGACTGTTGTCTGTCCAGTACATTGTTTAGCATTCTCTGTGCGTGTGTCCAATGTTCATGTACAGCGTGTTTTCGATCTACTTGCTTTGTATCTTATCAACCCCCTGTGTGTTTTGTGTGTTTGTGTGTGCGTAGGCCGGCATTGCAGGAGCGCCTGCTCGTGCTGTATCCGCTGTAAAGAACATGAACCTACCAGAAATGCCCAGAAACATCAACATTGGTGACATCAGCATAAAAGTGCCAAATTTACCCTCCTTCAAATAGTGGCAGTGAGATCCTGAGCCTGCAGATGTCAGCCAATGTTTACTACGATGCAATCTGTTTACCAAAACCTCAAATTATATAACTTTTATCAAAATTAATACATCTTGAAGGTACTGTGTGGTTTGACACTCCTTGTTCTGGTGTTATCGCTTTGTTTCTCCTTATAAATTGAAATAATGTTTGACACGATTTGTTTTGTTTTTCTGTTGGAAGGAAACTTTAAGTATTTATTTATCAGTGGTACATTCCTACTGCCTCGCTGGAGGTTGGTCCTCGACATTCTGCTGCTACAGTCCAGATCTGTGTCACTTTGTAACTGAATTTTTTTTTCACGTATGGAAGCGTTTACTTAAAAGGAGCAAATGTGACAGGTAAAGGGTTGGAGCAGTCTCTTTGGCGTAGTTATTCCAGGTTTGAGAATAAATCAGCAGAGGATATTAAAACGCAACCATTTCAAATACCAAGATGGAGCAAGTCTGCTACAGTATTGACGTGATATGTCATAGCTTGATTGTAAAATCAGTGCGTATAATAATAAAAACAACATTATTATATTGCCGTGATACAGAATTATGAAATATATATGCTGAAATTATTTTTTTCTTCTTCTGTTCTTGTTTGTATGCAAAAATATTTTTAAATAATTTATCAAGTCTTATCAAAAATGATTGGTTAATTTTAATTTGTGCATGAGCCTTTTCTCTTTTTTTCAATGTAATAAACTGTCAAAAATTATTGTTTGTGTTTGTTATTTCATTATCACTCTAACGGCCGTTCAGACAATATTTTACAACTATTAAAACAGTTTATATGCCGTCAGGGGATAAACGGAAAAACAATATCATTGAAATGCCACAATCAAATCTAAACTGATTACTATGGATTTCAAAAATCAGAAAAACAGAAAGTGACCATTGAAGAATCATGCATTATTTGACAGCAAACATTCAGGATGTAAATTGGTCAAAAGTTTTAAGACTCCAATATTTCTAGTGCTAATTTGAATGTAAAACACTTGCTTTCTGTTGTATTTGATATATTTTACCCTGGTTTATCTGTTGGACATTTTTACTTCCTGTTTTCATCCATTTTAATGCCATTATTATAATTGATGACATTGTGCTGTTTCAACTGTGTCCAATTGAACTTTTCATGATATAGATTGTTTTTCCTAAGGAAGTTAATTATTTCCACCTGTTCTGTGACAACAGGTGCAAATTAGGGCTCCTAAGTTAACCCTTTAAGGCCTAAGCCTATTTTGTAGGGGCTCAAAAAGTGCACACTCATAATGAAATGAGTATATCTCTGCAACCGCAAGGTATATTTGAATACTTTGGGTGTCATAGTAAATAGAACACTTGTGGGATTTGCTTATATGTGTAAATATCAGAACGTGTGACTGGTGAAGAGTAAATGAAGATGGCACACACATTTTTTTTTAATTCAGGTTCGCCTGAAAAAAGCAATTCCAAAAATGAACACCAGATGGCACAATTGAGCTGTCTCTCTCCATTGGCCTGTCTCTCAACGAGGGATGGGTCTATAAATGATTGACACCTGTGGCGTCCGTTTAGTACCTGTACCTATCCCAGGCACCAGGTGTTGTTTGAGATTTGGACTGTGTTTGCCAGCTGGATTAGGTAAAACATTTATTACAACAATATAGATAAAATTACTTTGCCATATGTAAATCCGTTAACACGGTGAAACATGTTGAATCGGTGTGTTCACTCAAATTTACAAACGTATGTAGCATGCAGGCTTAAATTAAACAAATATTTACCTTGCGTTAAATTGATATTGTTAGCCTGCCGTTGTTGACCCTTCAACTGCAATTTGCAATTTTACAAGTTGAATGTACAGCTTGGTTCACATTTTCAACAAAAACCTTACTACAAACCTTACGGTTGGGGTTTTTCCTCTGTAATGGGAAACATTATTTTAAACAAGGTGTATCTAATAACCGATTACGAGTCAAATGTTTGTGGAAACAGAATGTGCTTATTTAAAATAAATGCGTTTGTTCCGTTGTTTGTCCTAAATTTGTCTTCGTAGTGACTCCAGCTGCTGTGGCTTCAGGGCGTCATTGTGCGTAGTGTTTACGCATATGCCGGTATAAAGAAATTCTCGGTCGCAATCTAAGTGGTTCCTACAAAACGCAATGGTCATATTTATTTGAATTAAATTATGTTTCTCTTGCAATTCAACTGAACCCCTTCGTCTTCCTGCGTCGGGCTTTTCACTGCGCAATGTGTGCGCAGCTTTGAGTGTCACGTGAATCGTCTCGTGAGACCAGGAAGCAGAAGCAAAACAGTGTTTGTGGAGGTTGATGCTACTTTTCGCAAACACTTTCAGCGCTTTTATTTTTCATCTGTTGAACGCAGAAGGCGACAATGACATCTATTATAAAAGAAACACGAAGGTGGGTGACTCTTCCTTTTTTAATGTCATTTTTAAGCTATATTTAGGCACAACTATCCCGATTAACGGTACATTGCATATGTTTCATGGTAGAAAGCATTGTATTAGACAGGAGAACTGTCGCTATTTTTTCTTTTCATTGTCGTAAAATGTAATATTTTGTCAGTTCTCCTTACTGTTTTATTATTAAGACTGTACGATGTGCAGCTGTATTAAAGAGGGCATAGTAAATCAAGTTTAGCATGAAAATGGGTTTTAGCTTATACATTAATACTTGTTTAAATTGCTTAAAAAAATGTAAATATGGTTGCTAGAAAGTGGTGATGGTCAATCAAAGATCAACAGTTAAGTGTATATGTCTAATAAAGGTTGGTTTGTAATTAATTTACCTGTAGTGTCAGAAAATAGTGAGTATTGTGAGCACAGAGTTAAACATGTCTACACACAGGTAAAGTTCTTGCATTGCATTTACATGCTTATAGGTTGCCATGCCAAAAAACTGCCATCCTTAAAAGACATCTACATGTGAGATTAAAACCAAAGTAAGAGCTCACTCTACAGATAGTGTGCATAATTATCATCCCATGTCCAGTAATCAGTAACTGTAACAGTAATGCATGTCTCAGGTACTTCAGGTTCATACTTCACCTTTTATTGACATTTTTCTGGCAGGAAACGTCTTAAAGGATTCTAAATCTTTCTTAAAGGAAAGGAGCGAGTACTTTGGAGACAAGAGCCTAAGCATTATGCTATGAAAGACTCTTAAATAAAAAATATTTTTGCTTGACAAATTAACAAATTATGTATCTAAATAATAAGGTGATGCAAATGTTTGGAAGGTGCACCTTCAGTAACAAAAAGCAAAACAGTTGTAAGATGCAGAAACTAGGCTTTTTCCTTTTGATTGCGCAATATTGCCTTAGTTTATATTGCATGAAGGGTTAGATTGCTTGTGAAATGGGTAGATGTGTCTTTATACTCCCATTTACAGATAATATTGTATAACCATATCTGATTGTTCACTCTCGTAGAGCCTGTTCCAGTTAGTTGCTGCTGTGTTTGTCAGCGCGCTGAGGTATCGTTTCAAAATTCACACAGTGATACTCATCTGCACACTGTCTTAAATTTCATATTAAGAGACTTCAATCTATTTCTGAAGCATTGCAATTAAGGCTGTTATTGCAAATGATGCAGTGTTTACAGTTTTGTTCACTACTTTGGGATCAATTGTTTCCACTTCCGTTGCACCTGCCTCTTGAATGGATGTATGGAATGATGTTCTTGTTCAGAGCATGCTGCCGTCATTAACGCTCACGACTCTTCTCCCCGAACAGCATAAAAGAAGCGGTGACTTTCATCAATGCAATTGATGTGAACAAGTTCTCCCGGCTGATCTCTCGCATTATACAAAAGCTTCATCTGAAGGTAATGATGCTGCAGTATTATCTGTGCCAGCGAGGTTTTTTTTAAGGATTTTTGCAGCATAACTGCTGTGCTAACTAGAGCAGTGCGTAGTGTGTACATAATGACTTGCTGAGGGCATCAGGGAGACTTGTCTCTTAATAAAGCAGAGTCTTGGCTTGCACTGATCAATCTTGGCTGTCATTAGGTGTTGGTGATTACTTAAAACAAACAAACATACAGTTTTTTATATTTTCTTCACACACTAAAACAAAATGATGTGCCTTTTGTTGAACAAAAATGTGGCATTCAACAGGTAATTTGGCAGTATGTTGGAAACATTGTCACTAATGCCGTTTCTTCCAGCAAGCTCATAATGGAAGGATGACATTTCTTTTCAAAGATCGTCTTGAATAAATCGTCACTTATCCTGTGTTTCTGCTCTGTAAAGCCAAAATGTCTACTGCGGAAATGATCTGTTTAGATTGTGATGTTCGACGTTGTGATTGTCATAAGTTTGCCATTTTTACCCACAATGTATGCTTTTGTTTTGATACTGTATTTATGTCTGTTACCAGAAGCATCTTTTCATTTGTTTTCAGTTCTCAAAAATAGGACTGAACAATTTTGAATAAATATCTAATTGTGATTATTTTGATATGATTCGCGATATCGGAGGGAATGGCAGTTTTTACATCATCGTTCTCATTTTCATTCCAATAAACATATTTAAAAGGATTAATTTGTGACAGTGCAGCTCTGTGAGAACTGAGGATGTTCTCTTCAGTCTGTAGAACAACAGGTGTAATAATAATTCATCTAAAATTAGATTTTGGCTTGAACAAACATTGCGTTTTCCTGTGATTTGAAAATTGCAGTAAGCTGTATTGCGATTTAGATAAATTGTTCAGCCCTACTCAAAAAGTGACGGTCTAAAACTAAATTGTATTGTATTTCTTCTTAGGGAGAACGGACATTCAGTGAAGACGAGGAACAAAAACTTCAGGCCGCTCTCTCGCTTGACAAAGAGTCGCTCGGTCTAGTTCTGGAAACTGCTGCCTTCATATTAGAGCAGGTGAGTAGTGACCACCTGAGAATTCTTTCATGTAGTAATAGTTTTATTTGTTTAAGCTGCAATAATGTGAAAAACCCATTTCAAAGTTGTCCATCTTTCATTGACTGCTTGTATCATATGATTCCACCCGATAAAACACAAGAATACTACTAACCAATTTAAGGTATCTACAGAGCCCCGCTTTGTCCGTTAAAACACACGAGAGTGCTGGTGAGGGCACCGGTATCTGTAAACCGGAAGTCCACAAAGTCCACGAAAAAGTTCTATTCTTGGCTCCACAGTGCAGCACAGAGTCCTACACAAACTTCCTGCCTCAGAGGATTTATCTGTCCATTGGATACATGTTATATATGACAGCAATGTGCCTGCTAGAGCCTGCAAATGATCACTTTTTCAAATGCTAACTGCTGTTAGCTCACAGTAGCCTCTGTGGTTGATGTCATTTCCTGTCCCTTAAGTTTTGTTTTACTTTTTTTTTTAAGGTGGACCTAAAGAGATACTATGAAACCAAGTGTTCTGAACAGGGCTGTTTAGGCAGGGTGATTGAACTGCTGTGGTGCTTCATCCTTATGGTATTTTGACCAAAGCATGTCAGACATGTTCATTAGGACACCAGGGAACTAGGTTCATTCTTGGAGAAATTGGGTATAATATGACCCCTTTAATCTTTTAGTGTGGATCCCATTATGAGTCAGTTTCTCCAGCTGGTGTCACTGTTGCGTTGGGTTTTATTGCAACAATCTTGACTGGTATAGGAAAAGGAAATGATGGTAACTTGGTAGAGTTAATTCATTGATTGTATACATATCTTCCACATAAAGGTTGTAGGGCAAAGGGCAGGACAGGTCACCAATCCCCTGCAGGGCCAACAACATACAGACATGACGAACACCAGTAACTTCTCTGCTGTGTATTTGCTTCTCTCTAGGCTGTGTATCATAATGTAAAGCCGGCCGCTCTGCAGCAGCAGCTGGAAGCGGTTCATCTAAGCTCAGACAAGGCAGAGGTTTTCTCTCAAATGTGGGCCACTGCTGGACCAGAGCTGGTGGAAAAGCTTAAGAACAACATCTTTTCCTCAAAGAAGGTACATAACTCTAGCCTACACCTACATGACACCATTGTAACCTAACCCTGACCTTGTTTCCATGCACAATTAAGCTACAGCTACTGAATAAGACTACTGTCATTGTCCCAGTATGCAAGCAGGGAATCGATTTATTGAATTAACCGTTTTCGCCTCATGGATTTATTATTATAAGAGCCTCTTGTATATCCACGGAGGAGTCCAGACCATCTCCACTTCTCTAGGTGGAAATCAACCCTCTTTCACCTTGTTAGTTTTAGAAGGTTTTTGGTTTGGCTGGTTTAGTTGTTGGAGTCTAACTCCCATCCATTAACTGAAAATATATTATTTAAGATGACAGCATTATTAGATCTCTCCAAAAGTCCACGAAAGTTATCTGCTATCTTATTCTGTGTACTTGGTTCTTCTATTATTTAATCAGGCGTTGGGAACTGTGACACACATGCACAGAGCTCCAAGACCAGATTAAGCCCGACTGTGGTCCAACATGGTCCTGAACATGTCCAACTTCATCATTACAATGATAACTTACTGTTACATCACTACCAGAGTAGCTAGCTTTGCTTGCAAACATACTTATATTTAAAATGTTAATTTACTGTAACAACTACAATGCTACTCTTAATAAACATGAGACATCAATACTCTGACCATGACATTGTCCACTCTAGGATACCGTTGATTTTAGGCTTAATAGCTTAGCTGACATAGATAGCCAAGTGTGGTTAAAAAACTGATGTGATGAGCACCAAATACCTACAGTATAAATGTGACTTAAGTATACAAAGACACAACTACAGATATGATAGTAATATGTAATAATACATAGCCAACATAAAAACAGAAAGATCACCTCGGTATCCTTGAGCTGCAGTCTTGTTTACCTCAGATCTCCATGGCGACCATTGAGCACCGTTTACCACTTTATTAATAAAAACAGCTGTGCGGTGGCACCCCTAAATCATCATGTATTGAAAAAATATTTTGCATGTGTTGCTTCTACATATATTGGAACACTTTTAGCACCCAGCCATATCAAAATTCAAGAATTGTTTTTTGATGCTCCCTAATGTACGTACGTGCATTAGTAGTTGGACTGAAATTGTACTATATCCAACTTCTTAAAGTTGATTCAAGACATCAAGTCGACCTCCTTTTGTATAATATTTTTTTTTTCTTAAGATTTGAGCTGAACAAAGGATTCGTGTCACAGCTCACAACTTGTTAGATTACATTGATGAAGCAGTGACACTTCAAATCACACTTCAAAACAGTGACGGTGCTTCTTTCAAACGAGAGAAATTGGGGAGTAAATAACACGGCAGGTGTCAGTCAGTCACAATATGCAGGAGTTGTTGCCGCTGTCGTACTTTCACACTATATCTCACCTGAACGTGTCTCACCACTCATCCTCGTCTACCCCATGAATTTGTCGCTGCCAGCAGAATCTACGACAGCCGTAGATCGTCACGTCGATGTCTCCTACTGTGTTGATTTTGAGAAAAAGTCGAGTCACACAGGAGTGTACATAAAAAAGCTTTCTTAGCCACGGTTTTACAATGTAGAAACATCATTTCTTAGAATTTGGTTTCAGCTTTCACAGGATTTACCGCTTGTCGTTAAAGAAACCAGCAGAGACATGAATTCCTACCATGTGTCTTTCTGTCAACTACTTATAATAAATCAGTAGTTGGCCAATAGAATCCTAAAGTTTGTTTGTAAATTAACATTTTGCATTTACACTATATATAATTTCAGCATTCTACGTATACGCAATATTAAAGCTTTGTAAACAAATAGATGTGTAGTCTTATACTCGGCTCTTCAAATATATTTTCATAACAAAACTGTAATGCAGGCCTGTTTGATGACAGAGTAATCACAGATTTGTCTTTTTCTAATGACTAGTGATTTCTTTTTTATTATTACTAGTGCAGTGCCCGTAGGAAGTATGTATTCCTATAGTGGGAGCTGAAGATGATTTTTCATGGTAATGTTATGGTAATGCATGATAAGGTACATAAAGGCTAACATAATACAAACACTGTGCAACCTCATTAGGCACAACGCATTTTTTTTTTTTTGCTTTGTGCCTAATGAGGTAGCCTCGCTAGCTTACCTTTGGAAACGGGTTCGCCAAGTTAACCGCAATAGTAGCATGCTAATGCTAAATAAATATGTGCTTGTGTATTGGTGAATGGACACCGACTTGTCATTTCAGTAGAACACCATGTTGAACTGTGTGAAAATGTCTCACCCACCGTGAGGACAGCCTCTTCACTCCCACCTCACCGCTACAGACAGCACAACTGCTGCTGATGAGCCGCTGCCTGCCTCGTGTAGTGTGATAAATTAAAATTACTCTAAAAAATCAAAAGGATGCGCACCATCGGGCCATGCTCAACCCATATCCAAAGTCTTAAGGCGGTCTGACTAACGGTCAGCAAGATATGCCTGTCACAGACAGACAGACAGACAGACAGACGTAACTTGCTTTATAGATAGATGCCATGGTCATTTTATGATACGTTTATAATTTCTAATTTCATCTATCTATAATATATTCATTTTTTCCACAAAGTAAAATAAGTAACCCAAACAGGTGTGGTGTTTATTCATGCTAATGTGAATGTGTTGTTCCAGTTATAAATAACGTGGCCTGGCCCTCTCCTCACCTCACACCTGTCCTCCGTCGCCGTAGAAGCGAAGCACCCAGACCCGATAAGTCACACAAGTTTATTATTATGGCCTCTCTCTGCATCATAAAACACTTAACTGTCCTGCCGTGACTCTGGTGTTAATCCATCACATGGCTGCAGCTGACTGATGAGGTATTTCTCAGTAAATCAACCAGGCAGGGAAGGGAATTGGCCGAGTCTGGTGTCGTGACTTACTAAGCGGGTTCTTTTGCCTGACTTTAACTGAAAATAGACCTTTTTCACATTTTATAGATGCGGAACAAAAAAGTAAGGATACGTTTCTGATAACTGACATGTTTAATTAATTGTTATTAGTTGACTGAACAAGCAAAAGTATACAAAAATAAATGTTTATGGTAATTCTGTACAATAATGACAGGGTTATACACTTATTTTCAATGGTTTATCAAGTTGTCACTTGGCAGAGAATCTGTTTTGATAATCCTTTTTCATAAGCTTTTCTTTGTTTATTCACGTTTCTATTAGTTATAAGCTTTAATGTTAAAGGCGATTAAATTGAGTGAATTGTTGAGCGGGAAAAAATGGTCAGAAGATGAATTAAAAAAATAAAATGTATGCTTGGTTGCCGTGAAACATTTATGTTCAGAAATATTTCTAGCTGTTTTGTGTGAAGTGCTACCTTTTCATAGCCTTTCAACATTTATCAAGGTCATCATTTTAAAGTGTGATGCTTTATTCAAATTATGTTTCAGCTGGAATACGTTGGTTGGCAGTTAAACCTACAGATGGCCCAGTCCAGCCAATCTACACTCAAATCTCCCAGTGCTGTCTTACAACTGGGATTGGGCAAAGAAGATTCTGAGGTATGGCACACGCACACGGTCGGACACATTATTTTTTTACAGTTATTTATTCATTTTATTCTGTTATCTTTAATTCTTTATTACATCGTTACACAAACTGACCGTTTTCAAACAGCTGGCATCTACAATCTGTTATTAATAGATGTTAATCCCACTGCTCTCTAACCCAGAAGTGGGTGTACATCTGGCTCCAGAGTAACTGCAGTGTAAAGACCAGAGATCAGGGAGCTTGTTATATGAACCCAGGGTTTCTTTGTTCCCTTGAGATGCACACTGTAGCAAAAATTTGGACAGTGTGTGCGTTCAGTGGGTTTTTTGCTGTAGCTGCATCGAACTCTATCCTTTTTATGCACAGTATCGAGGCTTTCCACCTTTAAAACATGTTTTAGATCTAATTAAGATAGCTGCTCTATTTAGTTAATTATCAGTTAATGGTTCCCTTGTTCATATGCATTATCTTGCACAAGGTGTTGGATTAAAATAGTAAATACATAAGAAGCCTTTGTTGCTCCCAGTATCTTTTATTATGATGGGAATTACTCGCTCTCCTTTTCTACTCATTTGTATTCGGTGGCATTTGTTTGGATTCCAATTAGTTAATGCTATGACGTCTTGGCTGTTACATTAACTACATGAGTCGCTCTCGCTAATTTCTTTAGAGTCACTCTTTGGCTTTCGCGTGAGAACGCTTTTTATCTATCGTTTAATGATTTTCAAGCCCTTTGAAGTATGTGATTTGTTTATCTCGACTTAATCTTCTGACAACTATGGTGAAAAAACTGTAGAATTTTTTTAAAAATGCATCTTTAACATCTTTAATATTCAGTATATTTTGCTTGGATACAGAAATTTCAGTTCTGGCTTCTAGGCATTTCATTAGTTTCTTCTCTTTCTTTAAAAAACAAAACAAAACAAAACAAAAAAAACAGTTTTTGTAGCAAAATGGTGGGGCTGATTATCTTCGGAGCCCGCCTGGGTGTCGTTCCAGCTGAATAGTTAAGTATCTTCTTGCTTTGTATTCAGTCCCGGGAGAATCCAGGCTCAGCCTAAACGTGGAATTAGGCATGACATATTCAAATTGTTGCGGTCTTCTTAAATGTGGGCATATAGGCGTAGGTTAGAATAAAAAAAACAAACATTTTTTCTTTATCTTTTGAATGCAACATCAGAGGGATTTTTTGTGTTATGGACTATATGCCCTAGGCTATAGCAAAACGAGGCATACATTTATTTAAATCCACTTACACAATTCCTCTTGTGGGTGGATATAACTGGGGGTCTTAAACAAGGCTGATTAGAAGTGTGGAGGAATTGGCTTCAGTGAGTATCTTGTCAGGCTGCAGGGGGCACTGTTGTATCACAGTTAGAGAGCATCCGACTGGCAGTAAAGTACTTAAGAGATTGACAGTTGCCTTTTTTTTTTTTTTTTACCCTTCATTTTCATCTGTGTTTTTAGATTGCAGTACGTTTGTTGTCATCCAAACTCGCAACTTTTAGGCAGTCAAAACTGACTGAAGAGTTCAGTGATTCTGGGGAAAATGAAATTTAGCTGCAAGCATCAAACTAATTAGACAGAGCAGACGTCCAGCTCTCCCCCCTTCTAAAAAGAAGGGTAGACATCGCTGCAAATAAGAGAAATTGGGGATACAAAATTGTCAGATATATGTGGTTGTAAGGGAAAGGAGGAAAACTCAGGAAAACCATACAGGAGGAAGGTTAATGAAGACGAGGAAGATAAATGAAAGGAAGGCAAGGGTGGTCCTTTTGTAAAGTATCGATCGCATGACCGACCAGCCTCCTTCATTAGCACTCGCTCTGAGGATGAGGATAAGGAGGCTCACGTTGTGCCTCTATGGAAGAATAAACCGTGTCCACAGAACAGTGTTACAGTGTTTGAAGATTTATTAAGAGGACTTAATGGACAGCTCTTTATGTTGTAGCTGGGATTTCTTCTCCACCCCCAAACCTGTGGACAAAGAACATACACTCACCGTCTGCGTTTGGTTTTATGTGTACCTAATAAATCATCCTGTACGTTTTTCTGCTGCTGTAGATTTTCAAGGTTTCACGTAGTCTTCTTCCTTACCTTGGTACCTAGTGTGTATTTGAGTTACTGTTGCCTTTCTTTTTTTTTTTCGAAGCCATTCATCTTTAACCTCTGGCATCAACAAGGCGTTTTCACCCAGAGACCTGCTGCACACTGGATATATTTATTTTTAATTTTTATTTTTTGGACAGCTCTCTGTAAACTGTAGAGATGAGGCAGAGTATTTCAGAAACTGGTGATCTGCATGAATTTTCATGCACAGACGAGTCCTTCTGGCATCAACAGCCATGCCACTTTCAAAGTGATTTTAAATCACTTTCTGTTCTTCCCTGTCCTGATGCTCAGTTTCAACTCGAGCAGGTCGTCTTGACCATGTCTGCGCGCCTATTGCTTAAATGCATTTGAGATATTTGCTTTGATCAGTTGAACAGACGTACCGGTGGCCGGTAAGTGCTTAATGAAATTATAGAGCACCGTTTCTGCTCAAATGAAACAATCATCCCACCCCGGGGAGCTGCTGTTTCTCTCAAGTGAATTTGTATTGGATTCAGTGGAAATGTGATGGACTGCAGTAGCACTGGACTACTCACAGGTAACTGTCCTCTCACTACCACATGTTTAATGGTTTAACAGGGACTTTGCCCTTTGGTTTAATGGTCTCATTTAGTGAAGTAATGATATGTAACCTGTTGAAGGAGCTTGTTTTGGAGAAGCAACTGAGGCAGGAAAATAAAAACAGGCTATCTGCTGTCAGATGGAGAAACCAGATCAGAGCTTTGGACACAAGGAAAATGAGTATGCACAGCACAGGAGGGGTGAAGCTTGAAGATGTGGAAAATGTGACAATGGCAACAGAAGTGACGGCGGATGAATAAGGAAATGACAAAGATATAGAGGGTTATGAGATTTTCAGTTTCTCTTGCAATTCACTGTGGCACAATGTGGAATTTAGAGTAATGGCAGTAGCAAATGTCCCTATGTGATAGCGGTGGTAATAACATTTGGGATGTCACTTACTTCGTACTACTTACTTCAGGCAGTTCCAGTTCTTGATGTTTTGTAGAGTTTGTCCCCAACAACACACAAGCACCATCAATCTGCAGATTGAATCAGAGGATTTTATTTTATTTTTTATTTTTTTTAACGAAGCTCAGTTTCTACATTTCAGACCATCAATTTTAAATCATTTAAATCCTTATATTTGGGACTCTGGAGGCCCTATCAGTCGCCAAAGTGTGAAAAAAGATGACTCACTCATGTTTTTGTGGTCCTCCTCAGTCTAAGTACAGGAGATAAAACATGCAATGTTGACTTCCGTGCTCCTTGGGATGACACAAGGCGCAAAATCCCTGGAATTGTTGTCTCGCCGAGCTCCGCTTTGTCTGTAAAACACGCGAGAGTGCTGGCATGGGCAACGGCATCCGAAAACAGGAATTCCGTGAAAAGTTCTGTTCTTGGCTCCACAGTGCAGCACAGAGTCCTACACAAACTTCCAGCCTCAGAGGATTTATTATAAGAGATACTACTAAACCGAGCGTTCTGAACAGGGCTGTTTTGGCAGGGTGATTGAACTGCGGTGGTGCTTCATCCTTATGGTGTTTTGACCAAAGCATGTCACAGACATACAGTTCATTAGGACAGGGAACTAGTTTAACTTGGAGAAATAGGGTATAACATGGGACCTTTAAGTCATTTTCAAGCTGCACAGGGTTGGAAATACAAGTCCACATTCTCCATATTCTATTCTATGGTGTGGTTTGGTCTTTGTTGGATGAAGCAACTAAAGAGCCAAAAGTGGCTTTCTGCCCAGTACCACCTTCTCCTTGCTGCTGTTAGTGTTCACCACAGAAGTGTCTGATTTCCACTATATTTGAAATTGTAGAATTTTTGCTTCACTTCATATTTGTGAATTGTAAGATCTCATGCTTCTAGTTTTAGTTTGTTGGTGATGTTTTCAAATTTGGCCACATAATCCGCTTGTAACTTGATTAACAGAAGTAAGACTTGAGTTAGTGGAATAGGTCATGCACCACAATCTCTTTTGTAAGCCGGCTGCAGTGATGGTCACGATCACGGACTCACATTTGACGCACGAGCTGCCTTATTCCAGTTTCATTAAACAGGCAACAGTCTCGCATCACGTAGCAAAAGGTTTCAGGGCAAACAGATTGCAAACAGTCATTGAGCTCACTCGTTGCCAACAGTTTTGACTTAAAAAAAAACCTGGGCAGCCATGGTACAGTGGTAAAGGCAATCATATTTCAACCGGAAGTTGTGGGTTTGATCCCCAGCTCTGCTAGTCATGCTTGGGGTTGAGACATTTAAACTTGTCAGCTACATGGTTTAAGGGTGAATGGTAAAACTGTTTTGTTTCTGTAAAGCAGCTTTGTCTTTTTAATCATTAAGACAAAAAAAGTGCTACATAAAGACCATAACTCGTGTCTCATCAAAGGTCAGTTACTTTTACAGCTTGTTTGAGTAATCTTTATGGAGGGAAGAGGATGACTTTCTCTCTGTTATCTTTTGTCTTTCCATTTGTGCCCCAAACTATTACTATTCCCATTTCCTCCCCTGCATTGAGTTTTCTTTTTGTTCTTAAACATGCAAGTATACACCCTGACATTACTCTAATGAGTCTGAAAGTTGAAATCCCTCACCATTTGCCATGCTCTTCCCCCCCCTTCTACTCTATCCTGTGGCATTACAATGAGCCACAGCCCCACCAACCAAGGGTAGGGTGACGTTTATAACACAGAACATCCATTTGCAAGGCAGCCACCGCTGATTTCAATATTTATTATGGACACACTCGCCCACAAAGGCTGAGAGGGTTGGGAGCTAGTGAGCTAATGTAGGTTCTACATGCTGGTTCAGACTTCAAAGGGAAATATGGAGCTGATAGCTTCAGACAGAACTGATGACAATTGATAAAGTCATGGCCTTTTTAGGGTTTCAAACCAGAAAGGAACTAAATCATTAACAGTCTTTTATTCGTTCTTGATTTTAAATCAAATGGTAGATGGGCACAAATGGGTTTGGTTTCTACGTTCAATGATTTGCGCACACAATAAGAAATTGTCATAGGATGCCAGCCATTTTCAGTGCAGAACTGCCAAGCGTTTTACAGCATTTTGACTGATTTTCCAAGACCCAGAAAATAGTGTTCTATGACTATGTAAACACCGAAACTACTCTTCTTCCGTCAGACGTCTTTCATCAGTCTAAAGACGTCATTGGCAGCCAATGAATTAATAATTAAAATTGGTTAAAGGTGCCATATGTAAGAATGTGGCCAAAAACAGTTACTACATTCAAATTCAAAATACAGAGGTCTTTTAGGTTTCGTTTTCTGACGTAACTGGCAACCCGTGGTTGCTCGGCAGCTGAGACTCTACTGACTGCAACGATTGGTAGACGGCGGTAGGTGGCACCATATGCCAAACATGATTTCAAAACATAAACATGATTTGTGGTCTGCAAAATATTTTTTTTAATACAAATATTTTGGCTGTACTGTTGTTGTTGGTGAGTTCAGTTTGTTATATGAACATTATTCCTGAGTCTCTGTGACATATTAGGAGGATTTTATGGCCAGTTGCTTTAGATTTATTACATAATGCACCTTTAACATTTGCAGTTTTACTTGCTCCTTCCTCATGAAGCTTTAATGTTTCCGATCAGAGTTGACCCACCTGAGCTGGTGGACGTGGCCTTTTGGCTCTTAATTAATTAATTTTACCAACAGCCTTTGAATTGGAAGCTTGGGTTTAGTCTGCCCTTCGATTTGCACTGCACAAAACATGCTTTTTCAATCCAAAATAACATTGAAAAGCAACTTGAATGCACTGAACTTTGTTCTCATGTCACACATGCAAATCTTCCAAATCAGTATGTTAAAACTGTCCATTTCTTGTAGCTCATTAAAAGAAGAAAACCTAATTTCCCCCCTCAAACACCTGGCCTTGGTAGTGGTTCAGTAAGCTTCAATTGAATATGGAACTTGTGGAAATAAAACACAAAATGTCTCCAGCTGTATCGTCTTACATTTTCTTCATTTGAGGGTTCCAAGTATCAGAGCTGCTGTCAATTGCGCTCCTTAATTGGCAAATCATGTTTCTTCCAAATTATAATTTTTTTATCCTTTCTTACTGCTTTTCTACGATCTGTTTTAATTAATCCCCATAATGTCATTCTGTAATCCTCTATGTGGAACCTACACGAGCGAATCTTCCATTTGATGTCTGAAATTTTTGTGTCAAGTTGTCCCCAGCTAGTTTCGAGTGATAAGGCATCTGATTCCATTCTGTGGGCATCTGCTTATTTTTTTTTTTTCTTGTTAAATTATCAGACATGAAAGACTTTTCTTCCTGTAATTGTAATTTATTCCTGCTTTGGCTTATAGCACTAATGCTAAGTGTCACTGTGGAATGAAAGCACACAGCAACTCCACCAACACACACTCACACACATGTACACGTTGAGCCCTCTCACTGAAGGCTTTGACCTATTAAGAGTGTGATAAGTATTGCAATTACATTTTCCATTTTGGGTGCCAGATAGTGATCCGGCTTTGATTATACTTTTGGTCATTTGTTGTGTTATTCTGTCCTGTTCAGTAAAGGCAAAAATGCCCAAGAAATGCTCCGTTAGTAAGGAGGAGCTGTGATCAGAGTCTCCCTGAACATCCTTCCTTGCCTCACGTGTTTCTGTCAAACTGGCATCACGAGCAGCAGACCCGACTTTGAACGCATCTCGGAGCTCCCAACGATGTGAGTTACGTAAAAAAAAAAAAGCCACTCCATGCCTCCCACATGCTCTCGTCATGTAGACCTAACAAACAAAACACCCAGAGCAGCTCCAATCCTTTCATTTATTGTTGTAGGGATTACATGGCCCGATCAATATATTGGAGCGCTCTGATGTAAATGCTACCAAGTTCAAATCCTTCACACCATGCCACCCACCAGCCAGGCAGGACAAAGGCAGCTTTGTCTCAATCTCTACTTGCCTTGCTCTACATGTCCCAAGATGCTTTGTTGCTTTGTGTGCACATCTTTTTAAGGGTCTCCTTTTCTCTCCATCTTTCTGTCTCCTCCTCCATCTCTCCCTCAACCTCCCCCTTTCCCACTGGTGATTTGTTTTTCTGCTGTGGGATTTGGGATCCCATTCATTGAGGGCACATTGTTCAGCTCTTATCCATTCCAGAGGATGGGCCCCGAGAAGCAGAATGGGACCATGGGTGCTCTCGTCTATCCCTTCTGTTTTGCTCTCCCCTCAACTCCTAGGTCCTTGCCATAAGATGATGTCATGGCTTTTATTTGCTCCAGGGGTGTACCCATTGATTTTCTCTCCCTATTACACACTCTCTATATCTCCCTCTTCCACCCACCGCACCACCCTCCGATCCTCCACTTGTCTTTTTCTCTGGGAGTCCCTTTGCCAGATTCTTTAGCCTCTCATAAGGTGCCTTGGGGATTTTGGGATGTTTGGATGTTGTTTAGTACACGCTTGACACTCAGACAGGGAAGCCATCAACCCCACAAATCCAACTCCAACTCCTATTTAAATCTCATTGATTTAACATCCCCCCCTTTTATTCGCACATCTCTCACTTCTGTGATCAGCTTTTATTTCTGTCTCATTATTCAGCCTGTTTTGTTTCACACCCAGTTTGTGAAATAATCATTAATCCCTTGATAATGTGGTGCCATTTTGCCACAGCCGGTAGCGATGGTAAAAGAGTGCTTAAGACTGAGCGTTTCAGATGTGCATGTTTCCCCCCCCCTCTCTCCTTATTTCAGTTTTTTGTTGGAGTTTATTTCTGAGAGGCTTCTTTGCCTCTTGGCTGAACTATGCTGGGGTGAGGAATCTATTTCAGCTTAAACAAGATGCACTGATTGCAGCAGCACAGAGCCAAATCACAACCATTCATCTCAGCGAAAGTTGGCTCATGTGCATGTGTGCTGTAAAGACACTGGGGTTTGTAATGAAAATGCCAAATATTTGTAAAATGCAGATGTACATTATTGCATCATGAACAGATTTGGGTATTCATCATGTTGGTGCGTTTTCAATCGTTGTACCGGTCTTTTGTTTTCTGAATTGTGTGTTGAGGCAGTCGTCTTTGTCTGTGATTGTGTTTTTAACGGCAATGAAAGGATATGAGCCATAGGCCACTTCCATTGAAATAATGATTATAATGAGTGGGTTGGAGTCTGGCACAGTTGTCAACTGACATGCAGTGATAGGGCACAGAGTGCTTCCTCCCCCTGTATCAACAAATTGTCACAGGTGTCAAATTGAACACTGAACTGCTTTGATGTTACACTGGCATTTGACTTGTTTTAAGCTAAAGTATTGCTTTGAAAACAGTCTTTATGGATAGAACGTCATGTGTAGATGGCTCTGTATTGTTTGATGTTTTAGAGGTAATGCAGATTAAATTACTTCCTCCTCCTTACATCCCATATTATAACCTATTTCTCCAAGTTAACCTAGTTCCCTGGTGTCCAAATGAACATGTCTGTGACATGCTTTTGTCAAAATACCATAAGGATGAAGCACCACAGCAGTTCAATCACCCTGCCAAAACAGCCCTGTTCAGAACACTCTGTTTAGTAGTATCTCTTTAGGTCCACCTTAAAGGCCAACCATAAAACAAAACTTAAAGGACAGGAAATTACATCAGCCACAGAGGCTACGGAGTTAACAGCAGTTAGCATTTGGAAAAGTGATCATTTGCAGGCTCTAGCAGGCACATTGCAGTCATGGCTCAGTGGGAGAGCGAGTTGTCTTTCAACTTGAAGGTTGTGGGTTCGATTCCTGGCTCCGCTAGTCTACAAGCCGATGTGTCCTTGGGCAAGACACTTAACGTTGCTCGTGTGAGTCGGTATGAAAGATGAGCGGTATGAGGTGAGTGAATGGGTGAATGGAAACTGTAGTGTAAAGCAGCTTTGAGTGGTCATCAAGACTAGAAAAGCGCTATATAAATACAAAACCATTTACCATATATAACATGTATCCACTGGACAGATAAATCCTCTGAGGCTGGAAGTTTGTGTAGCACTCTGTGCTGCACTGTGGAGCCAAGAATAGAACTGTTGCCCTCTCCAGCGGACAAATGAGACAACAATTCCAGGAATTTAGCGCATTGTGATGTCCAAATGAGTGCGGAAGAGTTACCAAATACAACTGCACCCGTGTCTACTGATATAAGGGAGTCTTCGACAAAACTCAATAAAAGCATCATTTTCTACAATATAAACAGGCAAAAATGTATACAAACTTATTCAAACAAACTAAAGAGAAAGTACAAATTTGACAATAAGTTGAATACACCATAGGTATATTTGAGCTGCAGTTGATCAGAGATTTTAGCTTTTATTAGAGGGACAAATGAAATGTTCTCACACAAGAATTTTTTTTCCTCTCTTTCACATTCACAAACACACATTTTTGTCCTCCCCCTCTGTCCTTGTGTATGAGAAGGACACAGTCTACATACCATCGGGGAATAGGCCGGCTGCCTTGGCAATCTTCTAGATTTGCCTCATCGTGGAATAAACAGGCCTTACACTTGTGAGCAGCAGCCGTTACTCGTCTTGCGCAAGCATTCTTTCTCCTAAACTAAACCACCCACAGGTCACTTGCCCATGGCCCCACTTCAACCTCTTGCCAACGTAATACATTAAAATGCACAGTGTTTCAAAACAGGCCTTGGCTGAAGGGGTTGAGAGCCACTTATCCCAGTTCCTGGCCCACTGATGGTTTTTGCAGAGCTTTAGCCTTGATTCAAGCTACTCGACACATTTCTAACCATGTTGTAGTAAGCGGATTCAGAGGTCATCTCAAAATTAAAAACTCTGAAACTTTTTTTTTTTTAACTCTTGCATTTTCTTTTTGCAAATCTTTGCAGCTTTTTCCTGAAGCCTGCTCTTCAGTATAACCTAAATTCTAATATTTTTCAGCCTTGTTGGAAAGAAGAAATAGTTTGTGGTCCTGGCAGCAGAGGCTGGCACATGACAAGACACCTTTCCTCCTTTTTGTCATATTGGGCAGCAGCACCCAGCTGCCACCACCATAATCATCTTGTTATGGCTTGTACACAACTCATGTTCCTCATGGCTTGTTTATCTTAGAGCTCAAGCTGTTGAGTGTCTCCTTTCTTTCTGGCTCTGCAACATCAAGCCTCTTGATTTAAATGCTATTAACTGTGAAGATGTATTTTGGACTTCAAGACCCTGGCATGAATTTTAGGAACATGACACATTTAGGTCAGTAAAAGGTGAACTTGTGGTTTTGTCTGACAATTATTTTCTCGATTAATCAAGTAATCGTTTGGTCCATAAAATGTCAGAAAATGTTAAAAAAAAATGTTGATCAGTGTTTGTCAAATCTGGAAATGACGATGTTCTCAAAGGTCTTGTTTTTGTCCAGAAACCAGAAGAAACCAAAAGAAAACTTTAGGGAGCTAATGGTATAAATGACCACTAATACTACTAATAATCAATAGTAATAAAAAAACATATCAGTCAATCTCTAGTATGCAACTGGTTGGAATACAAAGGTGACTTCCAGAAAAAGCCCAAGAGGATCAGTCACTTCATCAGGGAGTGAGCCAAAGCTCATGATATTTTCTTGAAAGCAAGAAAATATTCACATTTAAGAAGACAAAACAATCAGAAATCTTGCTTTAATCATGAAAAAAAGCTTCAAATCGATTATCAAAATAGTTGACAATTAATTTAGTAATCGATTAATAATCGAGTAATTGTTTCAGCTATAGATGGGTTTGCACATTCCAAATAAGCAACGTTATGAAATAACGCCTCTTTCTGTGATTTATTAGTCAATTAGTAGATTAAACGGCAATGGGGAAGATAAAAATGACTTGTGCCAAAGAACTGGCTTAACTGAAACTCGCTTCCACAGCATGTGTGTCTACTAGACACATGAGCGATCATGGTACCAGATGCTGAAGAAATCAGCTTTTCGCCTGCAGCTCTTCATCTAAAAAAACTCGCTCTTCTGCCTTGTTCTGTTCCACTCTGCCACATCCAAAAATATGATAAGGCTGCCAAAGAAATAAACCAAGAAAGAGAATGCCCTTTGTTTTGTAGAACAACTTGATGAATGAACATGGTTTGCACGAACCAGAGTGACAAATAATGTTGTTTCCTGTGACAGCGCAAGATTTCAACAGCTTAATGCAAAACAGTCGGTACATTTACATGTTTTTAGAAAAAGTGGTGTTGTGTTTGGCACATGCAGGTGGTTGAGGGAGCGCTTGTTTTTGCTTTGCGATCACATGCATTTTCAGTGTCAAATGATCTCTGTCATGGGAAGTCAATAGTGTGATTAAAATGATTTAAACACGGACCAAGTTTTTAGGTTTTAAAGGGTACGTATAGTGCAAAATCAACTTTTTAATCATTTCAATCCTTATATTTGGGACTCTGGAGGTCCTATCAGTCGGCAAAGTGTGAAAAAAGATGACTCATTCATGTTTTTGTGCTCCTCCTCATTCTAAATACAGGAGATAAAACATGCGATGTTGACTTCCGCCCTCACTGGGACGTCAAATTCCTGGAATTGTTGTCTCGTGAAGGTCCGTTTTGTCCGTCAACCGGAAGACCGCAAGTCCGCGAAAAGTTCTATTCTTGGCTCCACAGTGCAGCGCAGAGTCCTACACGAACTTCCAGCCTCAGAGGAGTTATCTGTCCAGTGGATACATGCTATATATGACAGCAATGTGCCTGCTAGAGCCTGCAAATGATCACTTTTCCAAATGCTAACTGCTGTTAGCTCCCAGTAGCCTCTGTGGCTGATGTAATTTCCTGTCCCTTTGTTTAGATACTACTAAATTTTGACCAAAGCATGCATTCATTAGGACAACAAGGGAACTTGTTTAAAACTTGGAGAAATAGGGTATAATATAGTCCTTTAATGTTCACATATTTAAACACTACAGCAATAAATGGTAAAGATCAATAGCAAGGAGTGGCCACTTTGCATCAGCAGTAACTCACCAAAGTTGTTGCAGCTGTGGAAGAGAAGACAATAGAGAGGCTGAAATGTCAATTTTAGAAAAAGGTGAGTCCAGTGTAGGAATGGCAGACCTCAAACTAATATGTAGGGGTTATTCTACCACAGAAATATAATGACTGCTATTGCTGGGGAAGAAAAGCCAGCCATGTAGTAAAATTCTATATGTTTTTCTCCTGTTTTGATGTTTTCCATGTTCAGACCAAGCTTTGAGAAAATACCTCTGAATGCTGACGGAAACCTGCGTTACATGTTTTAATGAAGGTCATTTCAGGTACCATCTTCTTGATGTGGCCATGGCCTACATTCAAGTGTTGAAAGACTTGAGGGTTGAGCCGAGCACCATGTAAACACTAAGCTTTGGATGAATAGCCTACGGAGCCACAGCTCCCTCTGCCCACGGATAAACTGCCAGCTGTATTCTCTCCAATTCACGGTTTTGGCAGTTTTTAGGTGCTTAATGTGATTTGTCTCCTTTTGAGGTTTGCACCCTCCATCTCAGAGCTGTGGGAGATGCCAACAAAGAATGTAAAAGTACTACTCTACTTCCAGTCATTTCTTTTTATCTCAGTTAGATGCGATTCAACGTTCAGAGTTCTGTACATGCTGCTTTTAAAACTTTAAAAAAAATCTATTTTCCTTGTTGCCTTTGATCAAGTTCTTTCTTGTTCCTCCCCGCCTTTGCCTCATGGCATGCATCATAACAAAGGTGGCTTTGTGAACCTTTGAACATCTAAATTGATGTTTTTGAAGCTGAACATCGTCTTAAACCTGTCTCTGGCCATACATCGCAATCGGAACTCTTCTCTTTATTTACTCTCTGTTGCTCTTCTCCCGATTGTTGCTGGCTGTTTAAGAATGGAGGAGAAATGTACTGTGTGAGTAGTTGAAGACTGAGAAAGCTATATTTGGCTGCTCTAAAGGATGAGTCACACTGACGTGAATAGATAAATAATTATCCTTCCATCACTTCCCGAAAATCAAATTTTTTCGTCAACACCATTTTCTTACTGTCATTTCTTTTTTTTTTTGCTTTCTGCTGTCACTCGTCTTTTTTTTTTTACTTTAGATATACCTTTCTTTCCTCATCTTTTTCTACATTTTTACATCGTAAACAACATTTTGCCCCTTTGACAGCTATTAAAGAAAGAAGCATTTTAATTATAGACTGTACTCGTCTGACAAAAACTGAAACGTAGCCTCACATGATCAGATGTAAGGAAAGTGCTAAGAATCCATTAAAACGTCTTCATGCACTTTCCTTTAGCAGCTGGGAAAGAAATGAGCAGCACAAGTAATTTGAAATTTTGATTAAATCTGTTGATTGTTTGAAGCATAGTGACTGCATATTGTCTATTTTATAATTGTTTGAAACGCCTTTCTCTCCTGTTCAGATTTGGCAACACTGGAGCTTTTTTGCACCTGCTCTAAACCAAAAATCAAACTTTTCTTTGTGTACAAACAAGTTAAAGGTGCATTATGTAATAAATCTAAAGCAACTGGCCGTAAACTCCTAATATGTCACAGAGACTCAGGAATAATATTCATATAACAAACTGAACTCACCAGCAACAATAGTACAGCTTAAATATTCACATAAAAAAAACAAAAAACTTTTGTGGACCGCAAATCATGTTTATGTTTTGAAATCATGTTTTGGCATGTGGCGCCACCTACCGCCACCTACCAATTATCGCAGTCAGTAGAGTCTCAGCTGCCAAGCAACCATGGGTTGCCAGTTAAATCTGAACTACAATGACGGACGGAGAAAATGAAACCTAAAAGACCTCGGTATTTTGAATTTGAGTGTAGTAACTGTTTTTGGCCACATTCTTACACATGGCGCCTTTAAACACCATTAAAACCATGTTCGTGTATGCGTATGCATGTTGGAAGCGTCTGCTGTTTGGAACCACTGTAAAAAATCTGACATGGCCCGTCTGTCTGCACTAATTTTAAAGGACATTTATTGTGATTTATTATTTAGTTTAGCTTGTCTGGCGGTGGCTCATGCCATACACTTGTCCTCATGTAGTTAAACATTAAATGCACAGGTCATTTCTGCCACTGGGATCTCTCTCTCTCTCTCTCTCTCTCTCTCTCTCTCTCTCTCTTGAAAAAATAAAAAAAATAACAAAAGACAGTTTGATCTTGAAGAGCAGCTCGAGATCATGAGCTTTGGCTCACTCCCTGATGAAGTGACTGATCCTCTTGGGCTTTTTCTGGAAGTCACCTTTGTATTCCAACCAGTTACATACTAGAGATTGACTGATATGTTTTTTTTTTATAACTATTGATTTTTAGTAGTTTTAGTGGTCATTTATACCAAATAATTAGCTCACTAAAGATTTCTACAGTGAATAAAGTTTTCCAAAATTTCAATATAACTGAAATGGTATTTTATCTTTCACTTATCTTTTTTTTAAGTTCAAACAAAAACAAAAAGTGCAGGGAGTTCCCATGGTCAGCAGCATCTATTATAAATTTAACAGAAATTTTAAATGAATAAATTGATCTCTTATCGGCCGTCGGATGAAAAAAAAAAAGGTGCGACACTGACCAACTGACTCTCCTCCCTCGTTCTCTCTCCACGCTTTAGTTGTAAAATATATTTGCAGATATTAATAGTCTTTAAGTATATTCGATCTGATTGTATACGCTGGATAATTTTTTTTTTTTTTATTAAGAATTCAAGCTTAAGCAGACTGTCCTTTCATTCACATGTAAATTGCCTCTTGACTACTGCCAAGAGGCAAAAGTACAAGACGAGGCTGATGTGGTGAGTATGACGAACAAAAAGGCTTCTTCCCATGTAGCACCAAAACAAACCTCATCAGACAGCAGGTATAAATCTTGCATTTTTCCTCCGAGAGGCTGGAGTTTATAAATATTGCATGATTGTCCTCTGAGCGAACGTGGGGTGATTACAGGTGTCTGTCTCGACAAAAGAAATGTGGGATGGTGTTGAAAGAGCCTTTGTTTTGGTTGAGACGGCACAATGGGAGTCACAATGGAGCCTGTTCACATGTCTGCCTGTTAGTTTTCTGCTGATTTGGGGTCAGAGAAAATCCATTAAGGCAGAAAGCAAAAAAGAAAAGTAGAAAATGATTCCACATGTTGCTGTCAGATCTCTGCGTATGCTCTTTCTGGTGTTAGCCTTTAATGTCTCTTAATAGGTCTACGTCCTAGATATCCAGCTATGTTTTGTTGCAGCTTTAGCAACCGTGTCAGTTCCTGTGTCTGATGGCAGCACACGCCATTCTTTGTTGAGAGATTGATATGAATTATAGATAAGGGGGGAGCTGCTATGAAATGCAACCCTCTTAGACTTGGCACAAAGCACAGTCATGCAATAAAAGTGCATATAAATGGATATAAATCAGGCCAAACTTGTGTACCTGTAAATAGAGATTGGTTACTTTTACAACACAAGCAGTACAAGCAACTCTCTGTGTTTTAATCGTGCTGTCATATCTGCCTACGGGGATAAGCATGTGTTGTCTTGTTTTCTAATTTTAATAACAGCGAAAACTCACAACCTCAGCAGTAGGTTTTTACACGTTTGGGTACGGCCGATGCTACTGTGCAAGCAAAACCTTCATTTCATAAAACATTGTATGAAAAAAATGGAGAGCTGTGAATATGGCAACATCACTAAAAAATAAGTGAGATGGGGGAAGATTGCGGCATTGGCACATTTACGTTTTGATATCATTTCCCCAACCATTACACCTTACTTCCACCGGAGCGGGTGTGAAAAACATGTATTTCTCATATGGTATGACAATAGATGAGTATGTGCATCCTTTCCTTCATCTACTGCTTGTATATTTACAATGTGGTCATGATGCCACTTTAGTATAAATTGCCTTGACTACAAAGTTAAGACATTATAAATTGGAATTTACCCTACAAATGAGCCTTAACTCATTTTATTCTTGTATGTTGCACCTGTGATCAGGCAAAGTTTTTGACTATGCATGGGAAAAACCGAGAAACAACCTCCCCCCCCACAGATGGAAAGCAGTAAACTTGGATTCAGACTCATGATGTCACCAGGTGTTAAATCTGGAGCTTCTCCAAAGATTTTAGGGAGATGAAATACTCCCAGGGGAGATTGCTGGGAATTCACATGCATGTTTTGGCTGAGATCTGTCAAAGCTCTCTCAATAATCTCTCAAAAGACGCAGCTGCAAGTTTATAACGGGTCTTTTAACCCTAATGTCGACCAAATAAAACATTCAGGAAAGCTTTTAGTTGCTGGCCTCTTTCTCATTCTGGCTGACTTTGATGATACTGTGTACAAATTTGCCTCACTGTTCACCTTGCCCAGAGTTGATCCTCTGCATCATGCAGCTCTGAGGTTTATCACCAACTCATAGGGGACTCATAACCGTACTTCATATGACTCGTGAGATGGCCACCCCTCACCTTGTGGAGGCAACAAGATGGATATATTTTGATTAAGAAAATGGTCTCAGATGAGCTTTCAACTTGAGTCAGAAGGTTTCATAATCTGATCTGACACTGGAATGATCTTTTGTCCAAACATAAGGTCTTAAGATCTTAAAGTGGATATATTATGGAAAACCAACTTTTTAATCACAGAGCATGTTCACTAGGACACCAGGGAACTAAGTTAACTTGTAGAAATAGGATATAATTCAAGTTCTTTAAATGAGATTTAAGAAAGTAGCGAGAGAGCTGCATAATTGATTAATGAATGACACATTTCTTTTGCTGCCCTGTATTTTCACGCCTGTAATATTTGTATTTGTTTTCTCATATTTGTTTTTAATGTGGCCGTGCAGTCGCATGCATGATGCTGCCGACTGACCTTGTCTTCACCAGGTCTTATTCACATAGGAGATTTTGATGTCGGTGTTACTTCCTAGTGAAATACATCTTAATAATAGCAACTTTTGCCCTCGCCAGTTTTGACTAATCTGACTCTCGCTTGATTTTTCCTCTTAATTTGGCATCTGGCTCATGTGCAAAAATATTTATTGGAGCATGGCAGAGGGGCAGAATAACAGATACATTCTTTAATGACGCCGTTTTTAATGTCGGCACAAACTGAGTAATGGTAAGTGTTGCTTACCCTGGCAGCAGTAATATTCTAAGGTCATTAGCTAGCCATGATCTGCTGCTGCGCCGCGACCATTTTCTAAATGATACAGGAGCAGCCTCGCGGAGAATGGAAGAGTAAGCTCTTTTGTTATCATCTCCTTGTCAGATCCGCACAACCACAGCCCTCTATTACATGGCTAATAATAGAGGCAAAGCTTTATCGCTTTGATCACTGTAGCAGTAGAAAAGAGAGGTAAAATGAAAAGACTGTGGCGCAATATTGACAAAACTCATATGGAGTCTTTTTTTCCCCTCTGAATATTGTTTAAAAAAAAGAAAGAAAGAAAAGTGGGTAGAAAGGTGTTGTTGCCGAAAGTCAAAAGGCAAGTTGTTATGAATGTTTGATTGGCACCCTGATGAGGATACAGCCTGGAAAAAAGTGCGTGTGTGTGTGTAGTCTTTGTAGTGTGTAGGAGGAAATGAGTGGAGCCCACCTCTCTGTGTCAGTCTGGTAGAGATGGAGTCTCGTCAAAAAAAGTAAGACGCAAGTTCAGATCGGAGCAGATTACAGTATTACTGCATCAAAGCTGCTTATATCAACGTCAGATCCCAATCCCCCTTTTTTTTTATGACGTAGCCTTGGAGGTATATGGCAGGAGCTGGCTGGTGATGTAGACATGGGTTTGGTCAAAACATCAGGTGATGAGACGCGTTACAGATGCACACAATGGCAGCTTCTTGTTTGTTGTGGGTTCTGAGTCACTTTTTCAGACGTTTCAGAGTTGACGTCTCGATGCGAAAGAACTTGAACAGGAACCTGTTTTGTTTAAGAGTTCTTGAAGTTTGGCCTATTTATGGAGCTGAAGTCATTTCTTGAGGCATTGAGGATTTTTTTTGTTTCAGGCTGTGTGTCAAATGCATGCATGATATAAATGTAACATTAAAGCCCCCATATGTTTATTTTTGTGTTGTTTTTTTTTTTGCAGCGATGTGTCCATGGCTTATTCCACAACTTTAGTCACTAGTGGGGAGGTTTTTCTTTTTCAAAGTTGTTTGTATCCACGCAACTTATATCGGTGTTTGAACTTCTGCACTGTCAGAACATTTCTGTGGCGTCTGTGCGGAGGCAACATACGGAGGGCTTTGAAAACGCACGCACGGCCGCGCGTGAATCTGTCTCTTTCAGAAACCCGTGCGAACACACTCTGTCCATCCACCTTTTCTTGCACACACATTCACAGACACGCACCAGGAGACATTGATGTTTCTCCTTTCGTCATATATTCTCTTTGCTGTGTCAGGGTGTGAGCCAGTCAGGCTTACCCCACTCTAAATTCAGGGCGTTTGTGTGCGCGTGTGTGTGTTTTTTGCGGAGGACGTACACATATGTAATGCAAGGGTTATTGTCTGTGTGTATATATATATATATATATAATATATATATATTTGAGTGCAGAGAGCAAGCTGAATTCAGAAATGAGATTAAAAGGGGGACACACTGAGGCGGCATCTTTGATGTTACTGTAAACTAATTTGATAGGTCAGAGGCCTGGGGAGCACGGCAGGAAAGAACCCATTTGACTGTCCTGTCATCAGCAGCTTCACTCGGCTCGCAGAGATGTTTTTTTTTTTTCCCAAACGCACGCACACAGAGATGCACATGAAAGGTGGTTATGCACACATTCGGTCTTGAACAATTGAGTTACCTGGGTGCCTCTGTAGCTGTGTTTTTTTTTTGTTTTTTTTAAGCTGTCAAGTGAATTGAAAGAAAGCGTTTAAATTGAAAGGCATATTAGAGTTCTCTCAGCTGGATTTAGAGTAAAAAGAGTTACTCTTAGAGTGGCCATGTGTGAAAATACATATTCAAGGATATGGTTTCTTGTCTTTTGCTATTATACACGTCAGATATTGTTTTTACCTTGCTATCCCTTTGTGGCAATAGTATAATAATATATGAAAAGCCACGCTCTGCTTTTGTCTAGTTGAGTTCTCTGTTTTTAAATAGTTCCTTCATCTTATGTTTCAGTATGTTATTTATGTATTCGTTTGTACTGGGTGAGGCCAGTTGTCAGATATCAGAATATCACACAAAGTGACTGAAGAGCATGTGATACAGCTGAACACAGCTAGAAATGTAAATCTACAGTGTGTCCTGTGCGACAGTTGAGGCTACCTCAGGCAGCTTGAGGAATTCAGTCCGCCTTTGATGTTAGAATTTTAACTTAAGCGCAGGAGTTAAATATAGTATCTTCTCCTCTGTGACTTTAACCATCCCCTCGCCTGCCAAAGTCCTTCTCTCATACTGATTTTTGGCAGAATCTTCTACTAAACTGACGGACAATTCCCAAACCCAGGTGCAAAACTTGAAAATCTCAAGAACACCTGAAGCAGCCAAACTTGCTGTATTTAAATCAAGGCTCCCAATAATTACTGTACGTCGAGCATGAACAGTGTTGTCTTGTGTTCTAAATACAAATTTAAAACGGTTAAAAAGAGTAAATGCTACAGACTTCTGAAAAGGTAGTTCTTTGTGAAGCATTTCCTGTAGTAAACACTGAGCAAAATGGCCTCATGTTCTGCATCCAGAATATTGCATATGAAATTATGAATCTGATGTTAAATTTAGCAGCGTTTAACTGTCATGTGGGTCATTTTAGGCATGGGTGTGCACTAGGTTGTGCGATGAGACCCCAGCATCCAGAAAAAGACACCGAGCAGCTGGGTGCTCTGAGCTGATGAGGTAGCAGTGGCCCTTTTCCCTTAAGCTGTGTCGGTTGGACCGTCCAGTCTGTCAGCCTCATCAAGGTGCTTGGCTTTGCCCTTTTCAATAATTCATTCTCAAATTTGCAGGGAGGAGTTTGAGGTGTGCCATACATTAGAGTGTTTTCCCTTAATTGGAGTGACACGGAGTCCCTCTCGGTCAGTGCTGAATGTCATTAGAGCCGTGGCTACGTACCACATGCAGTAACAGCCTCTAGATAGGAAGTGGCCGTATAAACTGTAGCCGATCCGCAGGGTATGAATATTATTACACTTGTTTACAAAGAATACCGGGAAACAGTATTCACCTGTGCTCATTTATACAAATATAGTATAAGCCTGCAAGCGTATATTTCTTTGAGCTTTTGACACATAGGCAAAATCTCAAAGTTTAATGAACCGAGGCATTTTGAGCTGTCTGTCGCTTCCTTCATCCTCGGCTCTAAGTAATGCAACACCCTAATCGCCACTGGTATTCTCTTGGAGCTAATTAGTGATTATACAAATGCACACAGTACACACACACACGGAAACGGTGCCCATAGTGCCGTGGAGAGGTATAATTACAAAGTCTAATGCCTGTATCGTTTTACATTATTTATGAAGTAGTGTAGCAAGTGTCACACTGACCTTCCTCTAATGATTACACACACACACACACACACACACACACACACACACACACACACACACACACACACACACACACACACACACACACACTTGCATGTTGTACAAGCATCATGTGCAAACAAAGGTGTATATATATATGTACGTACACACGCACACACACGGCTGCAGCACCATAAATCCCTCTTGTGATTTGAATATCTGCTCACATTGCAAAGCAACTTTTAAAAGTCTTTCAAGTTGCTCCCAGTTGTTGTGGCTTGGTGCTGGTTTGGCAGCTTGAAGGCTGCATTCATTTTCTGTTTTTAATATTTGTTGTTGAAAAAATAAAGAGTACAAAAAAAAAAAAAAACAATCCAAAAAACTCCGACACTGCAGCATTCAATGCACATTATTTAACAACAAAAGACTTAGTTTGATGTCGGGGAGTAGCAGCAGGGGATCGTGAGCATTGGCTCATTTCCTGATTAAGACCGTTCCTCTCAGATCCCTTTGTAGTGTTTTGAAAGTTGCAATCAGCAGTTTTTTTAAGAAAAAGTGTGACATAACTGACAAACTCCCCTCTCTCTCTTTTTATGCCTCACCTCAGCTGCAGCCACTGCTGCAGCAACAGCTCTCAGCTCTGCTGAACAACACATCAACACCTTTATCCTGTTGCATGTGTCACAAATGTGGCATGTCCTGCATGTTCCACTCGGTGGAAGCACTCTCGCGTTTCTGTTCCCAGTTTCCATTAATTTGTTTTCCCAACAAAGCTTTTATTATGAAATATTTTGCATGAACACTGACTCCGTGGCTACAACTGCGAGTCCTGGCATTTTACCAAGTAGGATGAGTAGGATTAGGGTGTCAAAGTCCTTTTAGTTCAGGGGACACATGGAGCTCAATTTGATCAAAAGTGGGCCGGACCAGTAAAATAATAACATAAACATCAACAACAAGGACTTCAAATTCCCTTTGTTTTGCATTATATATGTATATTTTTATATGTGTGTGTAATTGTATGCATGTATGTATATATGTATGCATGTATGTATATATGTATGCATGTATGTATATATGTATGTATGTATGTATATATGTATGCATGTATGTATATATGTATGCATGTATGTATATATGTATGCATGTATGTATATATGTATGCATGTATGTATATATGTATGCATGTATGTATATATGTATGCATGTATGTATATATGTATGCATGTATGTATATATGTATGCATGTATGTATATATGTATGCATGTATGTATGCATGTATGTATATATGTATGCATGCATGTATGCATGTATGTATATATATATGTATGCATATATGTATGCATGTATATATATATGTATGCATATATGTATGCATGTATGTATATATATGTATGCATATATGTATGCATGTATGTATATATATATGTATGCATGTATGTATATATGTGTAGAACTTTCTAGCAGGTGCCCAGCGCGTACAGTGCGAAATCAAAGGAATATTGTCATCAAAGCAGTCGTCATCAAAGCTTTGATGACCAAAGTGCTTCTTGTATGTAGCAAATCCTTTATTTGTTTGTCACCATCTGTAAATGATCATCAGAACCTGTATGATTTGCCGGTTTACAACCTATTAAGTAGTGTATTAAGTTGTGTTTAGAATAAAACCCCTTAAAGACACTCGAGTTGTCCGCCATACTTGTTCTGGTCGCCCTTTCCAGAGGGTAGTTTATTGAGCTGTAAGGAGCAGCTGGTAAAAAACTGGACAGTTGTAAACCGGCAAATCATACAGGTTCTGATGATCATTTACAGATGGTGACATCGGACGGGCCCCTAGGCAAGATTGTGAGTGGAACCCATCCAGCCCTTTTCGAGGATGTGGAGATGGAAGAGCACTTGAGGCATTGTAGGACAGCAGCATGTAGTTCAGGGGTTCTTGAGTGGCTCAAGTGGGACAGTATCGGAGCTGCCTGCACCCCCGCATGCGGGGGGTGTCGCTGTGGAAAGTGCCCACCTGGCGGGAAGGAGATGTCCTTGGCTGATGAGAAGGAGCTCGAAATAATAAGGGCCGGTCTGACCTTCAGGGAGAGGGACGCTCACAGCGACCAGTCTCATTGGGACGCCAAGTACCCCTGGAGAGAGGACCCAGCATCCCTCCCTAACAACAGGAAAGCTGTAAAAGCGACATTCCTGAGAACAGAAAAACAACTCATGAAAGACCCCTTGTGGAAGGAAGCTTACTCAAGGCAAGTCCACGACATGGTGGGTAGAGGGGCTGCTGTCAAGCTCACCCAGGGTACGATAGACGGTTGGAAGGGCGCTGTGTGGTGGGTGAGTCACTTAGTCGCACCAAACCCCCACTCGGCGACCACACCAGTTCGACTTGTCTGGAATGGCAGCCAGGAGTTCAGGGGGGTGAGCTTAAACAACATTTTACTCAAAGGCCCAGACGTCCTCAACCCCATTAGAGCGGTTCTCCTCAGATTCAGGGAGGGGAGGCACGCGGCCATTGGCGACATCACAAAAATGTACAATTCAGTGTGGCTGGAAGAACAAGAGGTCCACTTGCATCGATTCCTGTGGAGAGACTCGCCGTCTGACGAAATTGAGGACTATGCCGTCGTGAGAGTAAACATGGGAGACAAGCCCGCCGGATGCATCGCACAAGTGGCCATGCGCAAAACCGCGCAACTGCCCCAGTTTGCTGACATGAAGGAGGAAAGAGAAGTTATCGAGGAAAATGCCTATGTCGATGATCTTCTTGTTTCCCACAACGACTCACAGCGCCTAGGTGAGATCCTAAAAGGAGTGGAAGAGATCCTAAAAGTCGGAGGCTTTTACCTTAAGCCCTGGGTCCGGTCGGGCCAAAGTGGGAGGAGAGACGAGTCAAAATCCAACTCGGTGACCCTAGTGTTACCAAACCAACTGAGGGAAGAAGACAACAAAGCCCTAGGTGTCGGCTACCTCGTGCAGGAGGACGAGCTCTTCGCAATGGCCTCCATCAATTTCTCAAAAAGAAAGAAGAAAATGAGGACTGGCATCGATCTCACCGAAGAAGAGGTGGATGTAAACACGCCTAACCCATTAACCCGCCGCGGCCTATTAAGCCAGGTGGCCGGTTTGTACGACCCCATTGGCCTAGTAACACCTGTGAAGCAGAAAGGCGTGATCTTGGTAAGAAAAGCGTTCCAGGAAGCTGGTAAACTCACTAAAGACACGTGGGACAGACCCCTCTCTGATGAGCTCCGAGCAAATGCCGTGGAACTATTCAAAGAATACACCCGCCTGAGCCGCATCAAATTCTGCAGGAGCCTCACACCCCCCAACTGGAGAGGCAAACCTTGGGGAATCACGTTCTCTGATGGGAGCTGCGAATCTTACGGTGCCGTACTGTACTTTCGCTGGGAGACTTCGGATGGTGTAATTACCCGCCTGGTGGAATCAAAGGCCAAATTAACCCCCCTTGACCAGAAGGGCGACGCAGTCAAAGCGGAGGTGTGTGGGGCCGTCTTCGCCGCACGCCTGAAGGAGTATGTGTTGAAACATGGAAGGTTGGACATAGAGAAGTGGTTCCACTTCGTCGACAGTCAGACGGTGCTGGGGGCCATTCAGAGGGAAAGCTATGGGTTCCGGACGTTCTTCGCGAACAGGGTTGGGGAGGTTCAAAAGGCTGGGCCCGCAACTGACTGGTGGTGGGTCCCCGGCGAAGTCAATGTCGCCGACCTAGTCACGAGAGGGTGCTCGCCTGAGGGGCTTAATAGCAGCTCCGTGTGGCAAAAGGGACCCGAGTTCCTCTCTGGCCCAGTTGCGGAGTGGCCCATGAAATCTGCCGCAAAGGTGGCAGCTGAAGCCAGGGAAACAGTCAACAAACTCCAGAGAAAAGCCTTCACCGCGGTCCTCACCAGAGCCCAGGTAAAAAGAGAGCGAGGGGCCCCAAGTGTGGCCGCAGGACCCTCGGCACACGGGAAAAAACTGACCCCTGGTTGCGATGGGGTGCTGTGGGGAGCCGCACTCACGAGCCAAGTGGAACCAGGGAGGTACAGCTCCCTCGCCAAACTCTGCAGAGTAATTGGTTACGTCCGGAGAGCTGTGAGGAAGTGGCTGGCTTGCGCAGAGAAAGCCCCTGTTCCAGTAAAGTGGGAGGCAACACTGACAGTGAAAGAACTCAAAGTCGCATTCCTGGAGCTGTGCCTGGCCACTCAACAGGGAGTCACGTTCCCTGTAGCGACACTTAACAGGCTCGTTGTCTGCAAGGACGAGGCCTCAGGACTGCTGCGGTGCTACGGCAGAGTCCAGAGTCTCAGCCAGGGAGGGCCCAGCACGCCCCCTGGTGTACCCTTAGTCCCCTACGATGCCTGGCTCAGCACCCTTCTCGCACAGGAAGCCCACAAATTTAACCATGAAGGCGTTGCCGGAACGTTGCTCCGGGTGAGGTCCAGAGCATGGGTGGTGCAGGGGCCTAGGGTTGTCAGAAAGGTCATCGACTCTTGCGTACATTGCCGCAAAACCAGAGCAAGAATGTGCAAACAGGTAATGAGTGACCTCCCCCTTGAGCGAACCGAACCAGCCTCGCCATTTGAGTTGACAGCACTTGACCTCTTCGGCCCCTACACTATCAGGGACGCTGTTAAACGAAGGACGAAGATGAAAGTGTGGGGTGTAGTGTTCAGCTGTATGGCATCAAGAGCAATACACGCTGATATCGTAGAAGACTTGTCAACAGAAGGGTTCTTGAAGACTTACCAGCGCTTCACAGCCCTCAGGGGCCACCCAAAGAAGCTTTGGTCAGATCAAGGGACAAACTTTGTAGGTGCCAGGCCAGTTCTAAAGGAACTTTATAAGTTCCTAAATAGTGTCAGTAAGGATCAGATCCAGGCAAAGGCAGCGGCCGCCGGGACCGATTGGACCTGGGTGCTTTACCCAGCAGACTCTCCACACCGGAACGGGGCATCCGAGGCAGCAGTCCGTGTACTCAAGAGAGCACTGAGTAATGTTGGTGAGGAAGGCAACCTGACGGCGCTAGAGTTCCAAACCCTCCTCTACCTGGCAGCCAACCTGTCTAACGAGAGGCCTATCGGTGCCAGAGCCCAGGTACGAGATGAATCAGTAGGAGTTATCACTCCCAACACGCTCTTGCTAGGTCGTGCAGGGCCTAGTGGGGACACTCAAGAGTTCGAGTACCCATCCTACCCTATCGTAAGACTGAGAGCGATTCAAATTGAAGTTAACAAGTTCTGGAAACGGTGGAGCCAGCTGGCGGGCCCGAGCCTTTTCGTCCGGCAGAAGTGGCACACACCCGCTAGAAATATTGCAGTTGGAGACTTGGTGTGGTTGGCCGACCAGAACGCGTTAAGAGGTCAGTTCAAGCTGGGCCGAGTCACAGAAGTATGTCCCGATGCGAAAGGCGTGGTACGAGACGCAAAAGTGAGAACCTGCCAAAGTTGCCCAGCCTCTGGCAGGCATTGCAAGAAAGGCCAGGGGACGGAGAACTGTCCCTTCACCATCCTCCACAGGGATGTCAGGCGGCTGGTAGTCCTACTACCAGTGGAGGAGCAGAAATAAACAGTCCCCACCACGTGGTGTTCCTAGGTCGCCCTCACCACGTGGTGTGTTTCGGTTAAGGATCAAGACCCCCCCTCCACCAGTCGGTGGGGTGTTTCGGTCAAGGATCAAGACCCCCCCCCCACCAGTCGGTGGGGTGTTTCGGTCAAGGATCAAGACCCCCCCTCCACCAGTCGGTGGGGTGTTTCGGTCGAGGATCAAGACCCCCCCTCCACCAGTCGGTGGGGTGTTTCGGTCAAGGATCAAGACCCCCCCTCCACCAGCCGGTGGGGTGTTTCGGTCATGGATCAAGACCCCCCCTCCACTAGTTAGTGGAGTGTTTCAGTAAAGGACACCATGAGGACATGAATTAAATGTAATCAATACGTGTCAGTATGCATGTTGTCTACGAAGCAAACCTTTAATTATGCGAATCCCGTGAAATGTGTAGTGCGTCGATGTAGATAGTGACTTGACTTTGTGTACTTCGGGCAGATGTTACGCCTGCTTAAGTCTTATTAGCATTGTCGTAATCTTTACAAATGTTTGGGTGAGTTGCTGTGGCTTACTTGGGTTCAAGAACCAGGAAGCCAAGTGGGAGGTGTAGAACTTTCTAGCAGGTGCCCAGCGCGTACAGTGCGAAATCAAAGGAATATTGTCATCAAAGCAGTCGTCATCAAAGCTTTGATGACCAAAGTGCTTCTTGTATGTAGCAAATCCTTTATTTGTTTGTCACCATCTGTAAATGATCATCAGAACCTGTATGATTTGCCGGTTTACAACCTATTAAGTAGTGTATTAAGTTGTGTTTAGAATAAAACCCCTTAAAGACACTCGAGTTGTCCGCCATACTTGTTCTGGTCGCCCTTTCCAGAGGGTAGTTTATTGAGCTGTAAGGAGCAGCTGGTAAAAAACTGGACAATATGTATGCATGTATGTATATATATATGTATGCATGTATGTATATATGTATGTATGTATATATATATATGTATGTATGTATATCTATATGTTGATGTACATATGTGTATGTACATACACATACTGTTGACAGCTTGAAGTGGCGATAAGGTCTTTTAAGAAGGCCTTGAAAAGGTATTGAAATTAACTTCCGGATTCCTGCATATACCCTGATAAAGCAATATAATATTAATAATGATAATATTTTATCTTTAAATATAGCCAACTTGTTGTTTTAAGCGTGATGATAGCTGCTCGCACTGCCACTACCATTTAGAATATTTGTCAGTGGCTAAGAGAAATCCAGTCTTATTTTATTATATTTTTGCCAGTGGAGGTAGATTCAACAAAAATGGCTCGAGCTCAAACGCTCACCAATGGTGCAGATTATGCATTCCAGTATATCCTTTTTCTTTTCGTGAAGTCTGTGCTACTCTCCTACACAAACATTTTTTTTTTTTTTTTGCTCCTACCATTTGTCACAATGCAACAGCACAGAGAGAACAATGCTGCGGATGACAGCTTGTTAGATAGGCCAGAACATGCCAGCGGTGGTGGGTGTAGAGCGATAATCCTCATTGTTCTAAGACGAGCACAAGTGTCAGAACTCGCTTGTTTACGTGGGTGTCATCCGCCTCGATCCGTTAGAGGCTTTTGCCCCGTCATACACGTACACATCATAGGAGCGTTTGCGGTACCATGTAAATACTAATACTCACTATTTCTGGAACACATTCCACAAGCGCCTTGTACCACAATGGTGTTCCTGCGCATTTTCTCCTTACATAAGTGAATGCATCCTGCAGGTAATTCCCATCCCATGCTGTTATGAGTGTCAGGACATCTGTTAAAAAACAGCTGGGGTTTAACTTAACCCACAGCTGTGAGGGGAAAATCCCCCCCCAGAAAAAAAACAAAGGTTAACAAAGGTAAATGTCAGAAGCTTCCACTTAGGAAGACGCTATGTTTTTTTCATTTTGGATTCAGTGGATATATTGGATAAGTGTATCTCGCCATTACATTTTGCCTATTTGGACACAATCTGTAAACAGTACAATGAGCATCTAGAGAAGACTGGAGATCTTGAATTAGAACCAGTGTGATTCACTGTTCAAAACCTCAGCAGCATTCACGTACTCCTGCACAAAATTCTTCATCAATGACTTTTTCTGTGGGCTGTTTTTTTTCAGTACCAAAACTTGACATCTTGGGGGAAATAATCCTGCTGTTTATCTGGGTCAATTCTGCGTATAATTTTTTTTCGTTTGGGCCAAATAAAATGCAAAGTTTTGCACATTATATAAATGTTAACTTAAATTCTCTTTACATTAACAGCTACTAAAGCGACAAACTCTCTCAGTCAGGCAACTGTGACGTCAAAGATGTTAAGATAAGCCTGGCTGATATTCTTTTTTATATGGCTTGTCTGTACATTTTTATTTTTTTTTGGGTGCCTACTGCTTTCCAAAGCTCATTTGTGGTTAGTAATGTTAATATACGGAAATGTGTTTTTCCACCATGCACCAGTGCACACACCTTTTCCTCCTTCCAGTTCTCACACCCATCCTCTGACACACAAATAAAGACAAACCTTGTGGTTACGGCTTTTTCCAGTATGACACCAAGATATTGTCATCTAAAACCTAAGTGCTAAGTTATTCTAGTGTGTGTGATTTGAATCCTGGGTCACTCAATAAAACAATGCGGGTGGTTCACACTGCCAGACTGATAATCTCACCTACACATCTTGAAAGAACAACGAACAAAAGAACTCTGCATGTATTTTCATGCCGCCTCTGTCTCGGTTTGGCTCTCCCTCTTCTGTCTGCATCTCCTGGCACAGATCTCACATAAATTTGATGATGTTTTCTGCACATCTTGTTTTGTTTTTTTTTCTCTGAAGACATGACTCATCCCATGTTCTAGGTTAAGTGCTGCACAATAATAAGTTGTCAATTTGTCATTGCGTTTTCACGTCTTTAGAGTGACAAATACGACAGTTGGCCCGAACAAAAAATTGAATAATATTGATGCTATTATTACTGTGACGGTGGGGAAAAAACAAGCTCTTTTACATTTTCTATGGAAGAGAGAATGGCATAATTCCATCCATCCATTATCTACCACTTTATCCTCCACCGGAGGGTCGTGGGGGGGTTGCTGTGTCTGTCTCAGCTGAAATAGGGCGGGGTGCACCCTGGACAGTCGCAGGGCCACAGAGACAAACGACCATTCACTCACGCTCTTGCGCCAAATGTCAATTGAGAGCGACCAATTCACCTAATCTCCAAATCTGCATGTTTTTGGACTGTGGGAGGAAGACCGAGTAAACCCACACATGGGGAGAACATGCAAACTCCATGCAGAAAGGCCCTTGTTCCAACCGGGTGGGCTCGTACCCAGGTCTTCTTGCTGCAAAGGCAAGAGCGCTAACCACTACACCAACAGTGGGCCCACTATTGTAATTCATTTCTTGAAATTATTTGCAATATAATGCACTTTACTTTCAGCTGAATGTGATTTAGATATACAGCATCCTATTTAAATAAGCTGTCAGCTTGTTGTAAGCTTCAACCAGTCTGTATTTACTGGTCTAGTTCCTCTTGACAGTTTTCATAAGGCACTTTTATAGTCATGTCCAATAAGCATTATTTTTTTTTTTTCGACCGGGGGCCCTGCTGCTGGGAATGACTGGAGTCTGAACCAGACTTTTGTCAGGGGTTGATAAACCTCTCTCTGTGTGTGTGTGTGTGTGTGTGTGTGTGTGTGTGTGTGTATGTGCATTTTCTTTCCACGTGTGTCTGTGTGATTGTGCTTGCTTGAGTATGCATGTCAGCCTCATTGTGACTGCCACGGAGCTGATAGCAGAGAGTGAGTGGGATTTGACAGTAGCTTCTCCTTAGCCTTGCCTGTAGACCTGGGAGGCCTCGATAAGACACCCAAGCTCTGAAGCCTTAAAAAAAATAAATAAAAATAAATAAACACACCGGTGTGGGTAGCAGAATGAATGTATAGGATAGGATGGAGGAGAAGGAAGAAGAGAAAGATGGGGTCGGCTTGGTGAGGGGAAAGAAATCCTGTCTTTTGGCAGTTGTTCCCTCTGAGGCAGTTTTCTCTCTCTCTACCATTGCGTCAAAATATCCTCGCAATCCTTTTAGTCACAGCAGAGATGGAGAAGCCCTCAAAGGGATGGATATGACACACACACACACACACACACACACACACACACACACCCACACACACACACACACACATCACCTTTTTCATATTTGACACATTTGAAACTTAGTTAAATCTGAAAGTACATTTCAGCTGATTTTTTAAAAACATTCATCTTTACTAAAACCCGACCAAAGTTTCAGTTTGCGCAGACGCCAGTGAGTTTAAGGCGCGTTAAATTTGGATAACACCTTTCTGTACCCTGACAGGTAAGTGCTCGGAACTGCTTTTTCAGCGAAGCACTTAGGTCGACGGAAGAGAACATCCGTTTTTTTTTTTTTAGGAGAGACGACACACAAACCTGAACTTGAAACATTGCTACACCTTTCACAGAACTTTCCACAGTTTTTTTTTTAGATGATCGGCTTCCTTCAGCATAAAGCACATTTAACCTGAGATGGTGAAAGGGTGACTGAGAATAAAAATGAAGCTTTTCAGGAAGCTCAGGAGAAGGCTACGCCTCCGCTGACTTCAGCTGCGTCACGACTTGAATGTGGAGACAGGAAGGATTAAAGGTGGTGTTGATGTGAGCCTGTCTGCGGCTGTGCGTCTATGAGTAATCTGTGTAAGGATGAGAACTTGGCTAAAGACGGACAGTTAAGTGTGTGTGTGTGCAGGTGCACGGACGTGCTTCCAGGTTAGAAAAACATGGGTTGATGGACGGTTGGATGGAGGAGCTGGGGCAGAGTGACAGGCAGTGTAGGGTTTGACATTGAAGATGAGAGACAGTGGGAATGTTTTGATTTGGTCATGAAAGTCTTAAGGGTAGCGGTGGAATCTGGATGACACTTGAAGGTTTTTTTTTTTGGTTTTTTTTCACCCCTTTTTTCCTCATTCTCGCTTTGCTTGGGCTTCGTTTACTTTTCACACTACAGTGATATAGTACAATCAAAGCTTTCATGTCTCTTTTTTCTCTCTCTCTCCAAGATGTTGAAAGAGAGAAGAAATCCATGCTACTGCATTTTGGATTAGTTGGTTTTGTGATATTATTTTTGCGAGGTTGGATTTTGTTTCAGGGATGTAATGAATTTGCTACTGTACAATGTCAGTTTTTTTTTTTTTATGCAAACGATGTGAACCTTGTTTACGTCATCTCTCGGGCTGGGTAAAGTAGTTGAGCTGGAAATAGAAATAAGATATTTACAAATGTGGTTCTAATTGAACAAAAATTGCCGTTTCATCACAAGCTCCCTTTCCGTTGTGGACCTCAAATATGTTAAAGGGGGCATATTATGCAAAATAATTTTTTTTAATTATTGTGATACCCTGGAGGCCCTATGAGTAGGCAAAGTGTGAAAAAAGATGAGATTGAGGCTAAGTACAGGAGATGAAGCACATGATTTTGACTTACGCACACGGTCTGATGTCAGACTGATAAATTCCTGGAATCGTTGTCTTGCGGAGCTCCGCTTTGTCCCTAAAAAAAACGCGAGAGTGCAGGCTAGGGCAATAATATCCGGAAGAGCGGAAGTCTGCCAAGTGTATTCTTGGCTCCACAGTGCAGCACAGAGTTCTACACAAACTTCCAGCCTCAGAGGATTTACGTGTCCAGTGGATACATTTTATATATGACGGCAATGTGCCGGCTAGAGTCAGCAAATGATGGCTTTTCCAAATGCTAACTGCTGTTAGCTGCCGGAGAAAGCGTAAATTCTGAACAGGGCTGTTTTTGCAGGGTGATTGAACTGCTGTGGTGCTTCATCCTTAAGGTATTTTGACCAAAGCATGTCACAGACATGTTCATTAAGACACCAGGGAACTAGCTTAACTTGGAGAAATAGAGTCTAATATGAGTCCTTTAAATTTCAAATAATAAGTTACTAATAGTATACCAATGTCATTATAATCTTAACGGCTTAGATTGAATCGAATTGCATCAGCATTGCACTTTTAGGCACATAAAATATGAAAGAGTCAAAGTTTATTACCCAGCATGTCAAACTGTTCCATTAATTCTCAACAAGTTTACATGCATAGGTGTGAGTTCTTTATGTCGCCTTAGTTTACAGCTCCTGCTTCCTACACCTCGACATGTAGCAGGATAATGAGACGAGATCCTTTCAGCTGCGACTGAAATCTCACAGCAGAGGTTCAGATCATTATGCTGTAATTCAGTGTTCTCACTACCAGCATAGTGTTCAGTGGTTCATATATTATTTAATCCCCTCTCAGGCCATGCTGACCTACATGTTCAGGTGTTTTACGGAGAGCGGGGAGCAGCACTGCAGGAGAGCGGTGGTTGATTTATGAATTCGTGTGAGACTATAGAAGATGTTATTGTGTCTTTTTTTTTTCTTTTTTTAATTGCTCTGTACTTGTGTGGATTATTACAAGTGTGTCACTTTGATGGATTTTGGTGGATTAAATGTCTAACTAGTGTTTCTTGTCCCAAAAGGACAAGACTGTGAGGCATTTTAAAATCGAAACTTTGACAGATGTTTTTGCATCGAAAATGTGTAATTTGCATTTTTTTTTTAACAAGTTCTAGGCCTGACCTGAGAGAAGACTGGCATGAAACACCAAATATTTTATTGCATATTCTCTTTGTCTCTTTTTGCCCGAAAATATTGCATGTATCTTCTATGATTCTATCATTGTAAAAGATACAGTATTGTAGACTTAGTGATAAGGTAGACTCACTTGGAGAGAAGATTTCTTTTAAGCAAGAATAGTTTTAAGTGTGACCCCACAACCCTTAGTCGGGTAAAACTACAGACTATAGGCTCTTTACTTAATTAGTATAGTGCCACAGGGTCACATAATGGACATGGGAAGTGCTCCAAAATCCTCGAAAAAATAACTTCTTACTTATTCCTGTAGGTTTTCTTATTCATGGCAGTGCACAGCTACATTGAGGGCCTACCCCGCAGCATGCACCCCTCACTTACAGGGGGGTTAGAAGGCCTGTTCAGACCTGCTTGATGCTGCACTAGAGTTTGCATTATCCCCTTCAGGCTTGGGCTACGATAAAACTTGTTTCAAAGGAAACTTATTTTAAGGAAGGAAAACATTAAAATTTAGTCTCCCACTGTAAAGTTAATATGGCCTCGATAGTCTTGAGTTCATATAATTTTGACACCCGTTCTTTTTTTCCGCATAGAACGGAACACAGTTCGTTCGTCAACAGCGCTTTGTCTGAGCAGCTGCAGGGCAGCATCAGCTTAGATTGGGTATAATAACCCTTCCAACATTGAGATTACATCAGCCTTTCTCTGAGAATCAAGTAAAGAGATATGGTGCCGGTAGCATGCGGTCAAACAAAGTGCAATAAAGGAATAAATCAGACCAGAAAAAAATGTTTCAGACTCTATATTATCAATGCATTTCACTAATTAAGCCTAAGCAAAAAAGTTGTAGTTGCACTCTGCAGTATTTTATTCAATATATATTGGGTAGATATAAGACATGTTCAAACTAAATGTTAATTGTGCAGTCTGGCAAGTCTTTCCTTAATTAGTATCCCCAATTTACATCTTAGAAAGGTTAAACAACTGTATTTAGTTCAGTGAGTGCTGAAACTTCATATGACAAAGTTGATTTGTCCTCTTTGTTAATGTTCTTCAGCAAGTGGAGTTCCTTATGAGATATCTTTTTATGATGTGGGTCTTCTGGCAAAGTAAAGGATATTTCTGACGTCTTATGATAGGTAGCTTCCCTAATTAGCATTTGAGCAAATCTGGATGTTAGTTGACGAATTTCACTGCTTTTATCCAATCACCATCTCACTCACCAGTGTGGAAAAAAACCTGTTCTGTGCTTTTGCATAGAGATCAAATGACGCTGCATCAGAGCGATAAAACGTCCACTTGTTTAGGAGGCATGCACTAAGTGTAGTCCAGAGTGGCTTGTAGAGCTGTATCACCCTAAAATATAATGTAATTTTCTTTATTTTCTAGATTCACCCAAAACTACATTTGGCTGTCAAAAATGAGAATCCGCCTCCATCACTCTTCCTTGCAGTTCACTGCCCTTGGAGGAGTGGTTCTTAAAATGGGGGTCCATGGCCTCAATTGTTTCAAGATTCATCCATTAAAAAACATAATATATATATATATATATATACCTTTTTTACACAAGGTTAAAGAGTACAAGAATTACATTTTCATCTTGAAATCTCGCTTTGAGGGGGTCATGACAATCTTTTCTATCTTAGCTGAGAAAAGAATTGAGAAACTCTGCCTTTGACTGAAAACCATTAGGTGATTGTCCTGTTGCAGTCATGAAAGTGCTTTTTGTCAAGAAGTGGGCGTTGAAAACGTTGTCCATTCAGTCCAACTTCAGGTCATTCATAATCTCAAGACTGCTCTCTGCTAGGTGAATTGCAGCCAATTTCGATAATCTTCACTATCATGAGTGGATAGGCTCTTTTGTTGATGGGCTCTTACAGGCCATCCCTAAATGGTATGGCCAAAACACCCCCCTGTTAGGTGGCTGCAGGATGGGTAGCAGGATTGTTTTGTCAGTGGATGGGCATATAAAGCAATTATTTTTCCAATCCTGTATGTGGTTTCTGTCATTTGAGGTAGTTTTTATCATTTAAGTAGACTTAAAGTTTCAGTATAGTTCATTGTAAGGATGTAAATCTTTGGGTGGCTCACGATTCGATTCAAAATCGATTATCAATTCAAAAATTGATACAATACATAGTGTGTTAACTGTACAAAAATAACACAAACTGGTCGATTTTTGAAGTTTATGAATCGATTCAGAATCGTGGAATCGAGATCCCCCCCCCACCCCTAGTTCATTGTAAATCTTAAAAGCTTGGACTATTTTTGGCAGGAAGTTGGCACTAGTCCATCTTTAGATAAACTAACTGGTCCGGACACATTTTGAAAATGAGCTTAAAAATCCTTTTCAAACTTTTTTTTTTTGGACCAAAAGTCAAATGAACCTTTCCTGTAAAACTTCATTGTTGCCAAAAAACGGAGAGCAACTGCCGCCATCACATAATAGTCAGCATGTTTTCCAAGTTAAATTAGCATCACATCATTTTATGTGCAATAAACTTTTTATAGCGTTGGTATGACCTGCCTTGCCAGCGCTTCTTTAGAAGCCTGCCATTGTTAAGCACACGGCATCAGAGTAATTAGGAGGAGGAAAGTCTGTTTTTGTGCATGCGAGCGGTATAGGAGATTTGTGGTTTTATCATAAAAAGGACTAATACAGATCAGAGAAAGCACTTTCATTTTCTTCTGATATTATGAAGCCGAGTCAGGCCTGTGTCTGAGAAGCAAAGGGCAGAGTGAATAAAAATGAGTGACAGGTGCTGAAACGGAGAGAATGAAAGAAATACAATATCGCCAGACAGAGCGAACACGGTCTTCCATGGTCGGAGACATCCAGGATGCCTTTATAACAAATTTTATACCGAAGTATGATTTTTATCTTCCCCCAAATTGGGTCCATCTTTTCCCCACCACTTATCTCTAACTCTGGGCCTTTCAGACTGTGAAATGGAGAGTGGTAATTTCCCCCTGATTCTCTCTGTATGTTAATGAAGCGCTAATCTGTTCCTGAGCGAGTGCCTTAATGAGGCCGGCGTGCCCCCCTCGCTCGGCCGGCTAGCTTCCCGTTAAGCTATCATTATGGAAATGGCTCCGGTACCACTCGTCGTCTTGGGACCCGACTTGAAATGTATGCCTTATTTCCACTTTTAAAGCTTTTCCTCTCCTTTCTTAACAAGGGTGTGTGTTCCGCTGTGGGGGCAAGCGGTAGATAAACAAACACGGTAATGACGAGCGCGGGGAGAAGCTTCACACGCTTTGAGGTCTGGTTGTTTTCAGATGCTCGATGTTGGTTGAGCTAAATAGGCCACAGAGGACAGATTGTCGGAGACAGGGAGCATGATGCGAGTCAAGTCCCAAACCTTTGCTTTCTTGGATAAAAACCCAAACTCGACTGCTTCACTATTGTATTTATACCTTTTTTTTTTTCCCCAGGCACTAATATATGCATTTCATGATTAAATTTATACACTTGGCAATTGGAATTAATGGGGATTATTGACATTATTATCCGCCACATTCGTGCGTTCCATTGATCATGTCTCATCCTCGTATCTATAATGCCTGCTGATGAAGATAGCATTCGGCTTCAGAGAAACGCCCTAACCAGATTAAAAGTAGGAACAGATGCCGCTTGAAGCTCTCAAAAACTCTACCAGAGGATATTATGGCTTTATGTATTTTGCATGTATCTAGGCCAGCCCAGCCCCTGCCACTCCCACAAACTGCAGATGAAGGGCGGTGCGGTGGGTGACTATGAAATGGATTAACTTTTCTCGCTTTCTTCACCCTTAAAAGGAAATTGCTCGTGTTTAGGCTTCTCTCTTTGTCCCTCTCCATCAGTTTTGTCTCGAATCTAACCCATTTCCCATCCTCTTCCTTGCTCTGTCTTAGCCCCCCCCACCCGCCCTGAATTCTTCAAATCCTTCAGTTTGTCACCTATGAGTACACTCGATTTGAGTGAATACTGAAAAGGAGGTCAGGTGCACACACAATCTGTCTTCCTTACCCTCCAAAGTCATGCTGCGAGATGAGATTACACTCGTGTTAAGATTGCACTGAGCTAACTTTCTTATCTAGAGAAACTTTCTGCCTATGCACAGCTTCATCATTTGTGAATCTCATAGTCAAAAAAAAAAACCCCACAGTAATAAAACAGCAAGTTCAGTACACTGGTAAGAACTTTAAAGTATTATGGAAGAAACGAGGGAGAGTGAACTTTAAGCATTTGAAACAAAAGTGGGGAAGTGAGGTGGAAGACGGGTTCATCATCATCTTGTTTTTTTATTGCACTTGGCTTCTCACATAACACAAATTCTCTACAGGGGGCTGAAACCTCAGGATTCCTGTAACGATGATGAAAAGATTTCTGAGCCTCGTCTCAGATGAGTCTTTAAGGGCTGTGCTTGGCTTTAGAAAGCCTCTGAAGGCTTTTGTCATAAGTTTCCAGGTTCATACATCAATGAAAAAGTCATGAACTGCGGCAGTTTGTCAGATTAAGACAAGTTGAGGTGGTTGTGGGACTGGTTTGATGTTGGCAAAGCTTCGTGGCTTGCTCTGCTTCCTTCCTCCATGCCATATGGAGAGGTTTAATCTGAAATCCACGAAGACCTCTGCATGCATTTCCTTTTATTATGCATAGTTATCGGTCATGTATCATGTACTGGGCTTCAAAATCTGAAATCTGCAGTCTGCTTCATGTCCGCCACAGCAGTAAAATGCATGACACTCAGAAATATAGCAGTTTGGGATGTTTTTGATGTGAAATGTCAATAAATATTGCCAAGCTCTCTAAAGGAAAGTGCCCCAGATTCACTTATTAAAAATGTACAAACTGTTTTGTACAGGCATGATGTGTGTCAGTCTCTTTTCTGCCTGCTGGCTCAGCTTTGGGTCAGGCTGCCTTCAACTCTATAAAATAAATGTAGGTTGCAAGTACAGTTATTCAAGTAAATCTGAAAAAAATCCTCAGGCATGAACCTTTTTTTAAATGTAAATATGCCATTGCCAATAGCTTTAAAGCTCTCTATAATAGGCGTCATGAATACTCACACTTATTTATATGAGGAAGTGGCAGTGCATCAAAACATATTTGTTGTGGATTTGGTTGACTCTTATAGACGCACGGGCCACTGGGAAACCAACAACCACAGCTTATAGCAGATGATGCATTGCAGACATGCCGACCTGAGGGCTGATCAGAACCAAGCTGTTTCTGTTCAGCACTGACCACAGCACACGGAGCATATGGTGGAAGGGTTTAGGGAGTCGTATTTTCCTTCAGCGGCGGAGGAGGGAGATTCCCATGTGGTTGAAAAATAATGTGGCTCTATGTCACCAACGAGACATTCAGTGCAGTGGGGTAAACAGGAAAGTGTCACTAGCATCACTCAAAGTGCTCCAGTGCCCATTTGTGTTTTTGGTTCAGGTTATGGATGCTCAGCTATGATCGGGTAACATGGAGGGTGTCCCAGTTGTCGTCTGTTTACTCACAGGCCACTGCAGAGCACAGAAGGTACCGAGCGCTGAAGAACCTCCAGGATACACTCTTAGAAATAAGGTTTCCAAAAGGGTTCTTCTACAAGGGCTGAGGTTCTACCTGGAACCATTTGCTTCTGAAAAAGGGTTCAAGGGTTCTTGGTAACACTAATGGTTCCAGTGAGAACCATTTTGATCTAGAGAACCCTTTAAAACCCATATCCTGAATAAAGGGTTTTAAAAAGGGTTCATGGTAACGCTAAGGTGGAACATTTATAAAAGGAAGCTTATGTGGTTCTACTTAGTACTTTTATTAAGAGTGTACAGCACACATCTTCAAGATGTGAGACAGATTTATCTGAAACTGCTGTGAAAATTGTAGCCTTTTCACCAGTTGTCTTGATTCACTGCGTTCGTCAGCCGCCTCAGCTTGACGGCGCCTTGTCTCGCTCACAGTGCTGTGTGTGTGTGTGTGTGTGTGAGTAAGAGGGGGCGTGGCTACAGTAGAGCAGCAAAAGCCAATGTGAGCTTCTTTTACCGATATATTTAAATATATCTTTTGCGTTATTAATCCAACTTGGCACTACAGTTCCTCGTGCCCGTAGCGAGACTCCTGTCAAGTTTGAAATCAATCGGACCCAGTGATACCCAGTGATTTTTGTACCCATATGAACCAGCTATAAAGAAGTTTAAGAAGTTTTTTTTTTTTTACCACCGCATTACTCCTGTGTATATCGTGATGTCATGGTCAACAACACAATGGAGGTTAGATGCAATTTTGAATCCTTTATTTCAGTCCCTCTTTCAATCTATTTGTTCAATAACCAAATTGATTAAAATGAATACATTGACAGACCCCCCCCCCCAAGTTGTAAAAATAAGTTTTGCCACAAACATTCTTCACAAAGTGCTGGGCTAACAGCCAGAAGATGAAATGGGGTTGCAGTGGAAATGATGCAGGGATTTGCATTGCTGCCAAAGAAAGAAAACTGCTGTGTTCACCCCTGGTTTTATGTTCCAGTGGAGCCAAAGCTGATAAAAACCTGCTTGTATTGAAGAGTCATTCCACTTGGTAGTGAATGCCGATTTGGTTAAAACCTATTATTTTGATGCCGTACATTACATACTTGGACCTTGAAGTTATAGCTTTGCTACAGCTAATATTGAAATAAAATATAACACGCAGCAGACATTTTTACACTTTTATGCTTCATAAACTTAATAGGACATAACATTAACAGGACATAACATTAACAAGAGAGTAACTGGGTTTTTAGTGTTTATTTCTATATAAGTCCACTGTGGCCAAACTATTATTTATGAATGAGCTGTTCTTAATAACTCCCCTGAACACGATGATGACGTTTATTAAATAAGAACAAACTTGAATGCAGGTTGATCAAAGTAATGTCATGGTGTAAATGGTTCTGGTGTACAAACCAAAACACTTTTGAGTCTCACATTACCAAATGGCGAAATGTTCAGTTTATTTGTAATCTAGAATTTAGAGTAATTTATTTTTTTCTAATGAATATTGTAATTAGTTACAAAGTTGGTTAATCAGAAAGTGACTTTCTAAGTGCATTTATTTGTTCTAATCACGGGCCACTAAAATATTCAGCTGTAGATAAAGGTCAGTATGAGTATGGTGTGTGTGTGTGTGTTCTGCATCCTTAGGGCGTGAGGACATTTTGGCTGGTCCTCACATTCTGCCATGGTTTTAGGGTTAGGCATTAAGTTGTGATGGTTAAGGTTAGGGTAAGGGGCTAAGAGTGTCCTCGCTACAAATGCTGCACGACCGCGTGAAAGAACATGCATGTTCGCACATGTCCGTAGTGGGTGCATCTGCATCCGTGCTCCAGTGTATTTCTGTCATTCGAGTTCAGCGAGCGGCCCACTGGGTGCAGACAATCCCAGGCTTTGTGTGTATGTCCTGCCGTCATGCAGTGTACTGTACTGAATGGGCTCTGGGGAGCGAGGCGTGTGAAAATCCCACCCTTGCCCACCTAGAGACCGTCAGTCGTGTGTGTGTGTGTGTGCGTGTGTGAACGCGTATTCACTCACACAGGAGAAGAGAAAAGAGTGCTTGTGTGTGTGTGTGGGGGGTGGGGGGGGTATATTAATTTGTGTGTAGGATGGAAAGTTGTGGGTGAACGAGGACCCTCCACATTTTAACAACCACTCTCTGTGTTGGACCTGACGGAACAATTCTTCATTGTTCTTTCATTTCATTAACTGGAGGAACCTAATGACCTGACATCAGTGGTCACTCTGTTGACTCGTATTTAACACCACTGTTGCCGTCTTTCTCTCTCTCTCTCTCGCTGCCGTTTGTCCTACTCTATCCCCCTCTCATCACACTTTATTATCTATTAATAAATGGTCAAATGGCAGTCTATAAATATGTGGACCCAGCACACGTCTCTAATGTGTAGGTGTACAGCAGTTCCCAACGTTGTACTGTGTTTTTTGGTTAGTTACCTGTGTTTAATCATAAGGTCAGCTTTGCACACATTGTATTTTGTCTGTGTTGTTCCAGGTTATTTTTTATTTGTCAGTATCAGTATTGATCATATAAGCGAAACCCTTATTTGACTTTTCTGTTTAACTGTCGTTTTCATTGTATTTGTACTCGTTTTACCTAATGGGTAGTGATAATCATGAAGCACATCTCTCTTATTAGTGCTAAAGACCCTGCACAAACACGCAGGTGCCTTCATCTACCGTGGTTGATTACGCCTCATCAGGCTAATCAACAGTAATGAGAGCTGTGTGTAACGAGGACATGAAGACGTGTCGGTGGATTAAACTTTGCGCACAAATACGCTTTAGAAATAAGGTGTAATTGGGCAACGTATGTTAATAAAACAAAACAAACCACCGTGAAAGGTGGCTATGTGGATGAAGGTATTGGACCACAAGCCTGGAGTGGTTTTCTTTTTAAGTAACTGAGGGAATAAGTAGTATTTATTTATTTGAATGTTTTCTGCATGACTCCTCCAGTGTGACTATAAGCTGTGAAATTGCCAGTAAAAGCAATTGATTCCAACTTTGCAGGTAATTTCAAGCTCTGGTACTGATCTTGTTGTCACACCAGATGAAAAACCTAAACTAGCGTCTTTGTGTGTGTTATTCACAACAGTTTGTTACCAAATGACAGCAGGTACAAACAAGTCTGAATATGAATGTGTTGCCACTTTGTAACATTTGCTGAAACATAAAATGAGAATCTCAGGGGAGCCTTTGGCAGGGCTAATGACTCGAGCTACTTTGTAAAGTGACTGGATATTGCTTGGATACCAACAAGCAGAGAATTCCTTCCATGTTATGGATGAAATGATGTGACAGTTGATTGGCATGTTTTGGTATACAGTCTCTCTCTTTGTGAATGTACCACTGTAGTCTTGTCTCGTTTGCCCGAGGCCATATTTCATGCAAACATTGTTGCTCTATTAATAACAATTCTGCCCTAAGTCAATGTGGGATATTTCCAGAATGTATGAAAGTTGATTACTTAACCAGACAAGATTGTATACTCTTTCATTCTTCTTTCCATATCTTCCTGTCAACACCCTGATTGATATTTTTTTAATAGATTTCCCACGTGAAGACCATCATCCACATTTCAGAATAGCATGTGACAATACAAGAGGCGGATGTGGCAGCAGAATGAATAGACTTCTGGTGGAAACCTATTCATGTTCCCATTGTTTGGAACCACAACACAGGATGCGGGTTTGATTGTGACTGGGAAGGTGGATGGTCGGCGCACGCATGCAAACAAATAATGAACGTATTCACACACTCGGATAAGCAGGATATTGGTGACCTCATCCACGTGAGACAAAGCCAATAGGCAAAATAGTGTCGACCTTCAACCGGCCATCAAGGATGTCATTTGTTTAGCTCTCCATACCTCCTGCTGCGCTTGAATGTCAAACTTCATGATTGTTTAATGAAAGGTCGCTGGGTATGTTGACGGTGCAGGGTGTTGTGTGGTCAACTCCTTCGATTAGGGGCTGTGTGTTTGCAACGCGACAAGTGTTTTCATCAAAAGTTTTATTGTTAACATTTTGTTCCTCATAGGACCTTCTACTGCTGAGACTTATTCAATACCGTTCGTCTCCTCTCCTCTTTCTCCTTCTATGTCCTTCTCTCCCCTTAACCATCCCTCCATCTGTCTTTTTTTTGTGTTTTTGTGGCCTTGCTTCTCCGAGCATGTAGGCATATGCCCCGTTGTTCCTCTAATTGGTTCTCTGTATTCACGTGGGGATACAGACAGGAGGCTGTGAGACTGCAGGCAACACTGCCTCTTAATAAATGTCATTCCACAACTGGGCTCTGGATGGACAGCTCACTGATGGGCTGTCTATAACAAGGTGTCACTTAATACAAGGGGAAGTTGCAAGTTATAGAGATAAAGAAAAGGTGATACCAATGTAACAAGGGAAGCTGAGAGCAGGGCGAGGGGGGGGGGGGCGCAGGATCACCTCAGCAGGCAGACGGAGACAGGGAAGACCTCATTTCATGCTGTTAAAGCCTGATGGAAATGATTGCAACCGCAAGTTGTGGGTGTGTGTGTGTGTGTGTGTTTGCCAGGAGGGAAAGTCACAAACAGGCAGCTCAGGGTGTGTCTACAAAAGTGTGATTTATGTGTGTTCATGCAATCATTTCCAACCAGCCACGGTTGCTGTGCAGTACATTGAAAACGCGAGCAATCGGGCAATTAGTTCAGATGCGTTATGTTAAAGTCACTTCTTCTCTAATCGCTTTTATTGACACTTCTAATCAATTATGAGAGTAGCTAATGAGCAGACGGGATGAAATAAAGGCCTAATCAAAGTTGATGATTATAATAATTCTTCTAAATGGATAAGCAGTTGAAATAGTCAGCTCAAAACGATCATTTTCAATTCAAACCATTTAATCATGACCCTCAAAGTAAGGTCAAACTATTATAATAATTTACTAAAAGTAATTCATACAGTCATTTCTATTCTAATTCATACAAAAATGAAGGTCCACTCAATCTAGCTTTTCCATGTGTACTCACGCTCACGTCTCATTGCCAGGAATTCACCCTCATTTGTATGTTCTTGTATTCTTGGAGTTATGGGTTATGCATGTGTGGGTACTGGCAGACCTTCTCGCATAACCTCAAGCAAGTTTCCATGGCTACCATCTTATTTTGTTGTTTCTTATGACCAAATCCAAACACGTCACCAACTGGTACTGTACTCACTGTACATGTTTTTTTTACTGTTTATGCTGTATCACCACATTAATGTCACACAGACCTGTGAATACTCAGAGAATGACCAGGCCTAAACTTTGTTAAAGGTCCAGTGTTTAATAATTATCCATCCATCCATCTATCCATTATCTACCCCTTTATCCTCCACCAGAGGGTCCCAGGGAGTGCTGTGCCTATCTCAGCTGACATAGGGTTGATAGGTGGGGTGCACCCTGGACCGTTTTTCGCCAGTCCATCACAGGGACACATACAGAAACAAACAACCATTCACTCTCACGCCTACGGTCAATTTAGAGTGACCAATTTACCTAATCCCCATATTGCATGTTTTTGGACTGTGGGGGGAAGTCGGAGAACCCGGAGAAAAAACCCACGCACACACGGGGAGAACATGCAAACATGCAGAAAGGCCCTTGTTTGTTTAAGAATTAGTCACAACCAAATAGTGAAACTGCCAATAGTAACAAATTCCTCCACTCTTCCCTCTGAGGGAACTACAGTGGCCTTTGCATCCAAACAATGATCTCATCCTTATTTGTTTGCATATTACGATTCCCCTTGAAAATATGAAACACACACTCTAGCTTGTTTGACATTTCAAGCTGCTCTAGAAACATGGTGGCACAAGATGGCTGCCTCTGTAAAAGCAAGGCCCTTGCCTGAAGTACTATACATGTAAAAGTATTAATCTAAGGCTTTAAAAACTGTTATACTCTTATAAAAAGACAGTATTGGGGAGTATATTTAGTTCCCTTCTATTTTGACCTGGTGTTTTTAATTTGTCTAAAATGAAAACTTCAAATGATCACAGCCATTGACCCCAATGTCTTTTGAAGTTTTTTTTTAGACTATAACCCTAAATATTCTCAGATTATTTGTGACCTGTATCACTGTTCTTCTCCCACTCTCTCTCTGTCTCTCTGTGTTTTCAGGAATGTAGCCTCTATCATGCCTTGAACCCGCGGCCTCCTCCTAGCTCCCGTCTAAACACAAAACAAATCAAAGTCCCAGTTTTGTTTATGGTTTTGTGTACCTTGTATGCCTATTTTTTGTCTTTTGATTGCGTTCCCGCCGTCTCTCCCCTGCAGCAGCAGCAGCACACACCCCTTTTCTTCTGAGCTATTATTTACACCCTGCTGTTTATTTTTCAGAGTTTAGACAGAATAAGAACGTTATCCGTTTCCTCATAAAAAAGTAAAGAGGGGATGAAATATTCAGATTGATGAAACATTCTGGGTCAATTCCTTCCTGGAGTTTTCTCCAAACCGTAGAAATTAGAAACACTGAGTGGCACGTTGGCTCATTACATCTTCTTGAAGGCCCCTTTCTTGTACATGAAGGGTTTTCCATCACGTCAAATGTGCGACTCTTCTCTGCTCTTGCACACATCTGCTCGTGCTGATTTCACTTATAAACACCAGAAAGTGATTGACAGTCTCCAGTGTTTGAATTTGACAGCTCGTAGTTGTTTTATTCGAAAGGCTTTTAGTGAATGGCTGACGTTTTTGAGGTTCCAAGCCTGTCAGTGTGAGATGGCTACGGGGCATTGCTGTAGATGTGGATACCAGTTCATGCTCCCCCCCCCTTTCTGAATCAGTGCACAGTGCATGTGTGGCTTCTGCAGGCAGTGTTTTTTTTTTCTGAATGACTCTGGGATCAAAGGGTCATGGGAAGATTAAACATGCTTGGTTTTCTGAACTATTGATTTCTGTTTTGTTGTTGTTGACAGGCACATCACAGTTCTGTATAAAGCAACCGGCTGCTGTGTTTACTGAATGATTCCAGGAAGCTGACGCACATCTGCGAATGTTGCGGCTGGTTTAAAGTTCATTAAAGCGGAGATGAAAAACTATTGATGTCTAGGAACTTCAGGAACTAATTTCACCTTTCACCAAGGAGGTTATGTTTGTACTGCTGTTTGTTTAAGCAGGATTATGTTACTACTTATAAACTAATTTTCTTGGGCTACTAAAGGAAGAACTTTAGTAGCTATGATTAAAAAGGGTAGCTACGGCATTGTTTTCCACTTTCTTTAAAGGGGTCATATTATGCAAAATCAACTTTTTATTGATTCATTTAAATCCTTACATTTTGGACTCTGGAGGCCCTATCAGTCGGCAAAGTGTGAAAAACGATGCCTCACTCATGTTTTTGTGGTCCTCCTCAGTCTAAGTACACTAGATGGAACATGTGATGTTGACTTCCGCACTCCTTGGGACGTCACAAAACGCTAAATTCCTGGAATTGTTGTCTCACGGAGCTCCGCTTTTTCAGTATCCAACAACCGGAAGTCCAAGAAAAATACTATTCTTGGCTCCACAGTGCAGCACAGAGTTCTACACAAACTTCCAGCCTCAGAGGATTTATCTGTCCAGTGGATACATGTTATATATGACGGCAATGTGCCTGCTAGAGCCTGCAAATGATCACTTTTCCAAATGATAACTGCTGTTAGCTCCCAGTAGCCTCTGTGGCTGATGTCATTTCCTGTCCCTTAAGTTTCGTTTTAAGTTTCGTCACAGACATGTTCATTAGGACACCAGGGAACAAGGTTAACTTGGAGAAATAGGGTGGTGTAATATTCCCCCTGTAAAGCATGAACTAAACTGTTTTTTTGTTGTTTTATTGTTCAGGTCCAAATTTTGACAGTGTAGTACAAAGTATTTGGGTTATCCATATTGTGCGGAAAAATATGCGGATCTACTGTCTTGAATTTTGCCATTAGCTCCCGTTCATTAAAAGTTGAGACGAATAGAGAGTAGAATGAGCTGAATAGATTGAATTGTGGGGAGAAATGACCACGACATCAAAATGACCTTTCAGTTGCATAAGTATCAGTGCTGCTGCTTCTGTAGTTATAGTTATAGCAAATCACACGGCTATGAATGACGGCTAAAGGCGCACATGCTGTGTCACCTCTACATTATACAGATGACCTCACCGCTCTTTCTCCATCTCTCTAACTCACAGCCACTTCTTGGCATTGAGTTGGACTCAATCAAGGGGGTTTAATTATGCATGTGTTGTTGATTTTTTTTTTTAAAGAAAATGCTAATGTGAACACTTGGTGTGGCTTTTGGAACTCTTTTCATTTTAAAATTCTTGTCATAGAACACTGCACAAAGTTAGTCAGCTGCTGGACATCCATATGCCAATCCTATGTGGTGGGAAACCAGAAGAAATACAGTTAAATATAAATATATAAAGAGCCAGTTGCTAAAGCCCACTCCACCTACACTTAAAAGAACATCAGAAGAGAGAGGGAGATTGAATGTGTTTGACAGATTTTTCTATTCTTTTTTTCAATGGTATAATTACGTTTTACTGGACCTTCATGGAGATTTAAACCAAAAAGGAATGCAAAGATGTAAAATATGAATCTGCTTTTCGATGTTCTCCAGCAGTGTACACAGGAACACATACACTACTGTTAAAAAGTTTGGGGTCACTTAGAAATCTCCTTATTTTTGAAGGAAAAGCACTTTTTTCAATGAATCAGAAATGCACTCTATACATTGTTAATGTGGTATTATTATTATAAACGACTATTCTAGCTGCAAACGTCTGGTTTTTAATGGAATATGTACATAAGTGTATAGAGGCCCATTTCCAGCACCCATCTCTCCAGTGTTCTAATGGTACATTGTGTTTGCTAATCGTGTTAGAAGGCTATTGGGTGAAAACCCTTGAAAACCCTTGTGCAATGATGTTAGCACAGCTGAAAACAGTTTTGCTGGTTCCTTGACGAAAGGGCAAAATTATTATTTTGAATAATAATCATTATTTCTAATCTTGTCAATGTCTTGACTATATTTTCCATTCATTTTGCAACTCTTTTCATGAATAAAAGTGTGACTTTTAATGGAAAATGCACAAAAGTTGTATAAGTGACCCCAAACTTTTGAACTGTAGTGTATAAGATGGACCTTTTGTGAAATATGAAACATACACGTACACACACCATTAATAATAATTCTAAAGTAACAAGAGAAGTTTTGAGTAATATGCTTCAATAATTATGAAAGTTTGTCTTTGTGAGTGCATGCAAATTATGAATCATTGTAGGTTTTACTTGTAAATTAATTACAATTGACACAAAATCCAGTACAAATTCTGGTTGTTTGTGTGCCACTTAGACATTTAGTGACACACGCACACTCTCATATGAATCCTTCCATCAAACTGGCTCAAGGAATGCTGGCCGTGTGCATGCGTTCGTGCGTTTGAGAAATGCAAGTTCTAATTGTTTGTGGCATTTTCTTTGGAATAGAAATTTTGTAATTTCTTTGGGGTTAGTTAGTTTCCCACCAACCCCCTTCTTGTTAGCAAAGAACACAGTAGAGGCTTTTTGTTATTTAGTTAAATAGTGTGCTTTAATGAGATGGAAGGCATAAATTGAGTAGGTCACAGTCAAATCCATTTTTCTGAGCTGAATCGTTGATCTGTCTTAAATTCCTCATCTGCATTCCTCCTATGGTAACACTTTGCAATAAGTACACACTCTTAAGCATTAGTTAATTTATAACTGTGTTTATAAACTACATACTAATGAGTATTAATGCGTTATAAATGATACATTCAATGTTTATTGATGCTTAAAGCTGAAGTAAGTAGTTTATAGTGCCATCTAGAGGAGAGGCTGAAATTTACAACAAAGAACTGCTCCTCTGCTCACCCCCTCCCTTCGCTGAGCGCTATGGTATCCTCAGCCGGGCAAGTGTTGTCCTCGTCGTCTTTCTCCGCGTCATCAGATGAGGTTCGTGAGGCGAGGGAGAGGGCGAGCTACCGCGGCCGTAGCAGACGAAGCGGAGAGAGTGGAGGCGGGACTTCCGCTACAAGTAAAGCGACGCTTGATTTGTTCTCTCGCGTTTGTCTATACAGGCTCCCGTAGAAACATGGCGTCGTGGCAATGCAGTAGCGGCCCGCGACCATGTTATTTTACATGACTTTTTGAAACACTACGAAAATGAAACAAAGAATATTATACAGCGACTAGACAATGCAGGAGCACATAATATGTATACAAAAGTGGATTTTGGGTCATGCAAAACCATAAATACTACACAGTGTCCCTTTAACTAATGATTAATAGTGTGTACTAAAGTGTTACCGATTAGACAAACTACGCCTCAGCCAAGTTTGTGCCTCATCATCTCTACACTGCTGAGGTACAGACAGATGGAGAGCAACACTCTCAGCATCAAAGAAGAGGCATCACACCTGTAGCACTGACCCAGACAACACAATCATTATTAAATGGCAGAGTTTTGACAGCACTGCTGCCTCTCGGAGAGAATTTGTTGTTGTTTTTTTGACACAAATACATGCCTCCTCATACACTGCAAACTATTAAATTCAACGTTTACCCTCCTCGAGTGACAGATGTGCTGTTTCTCAATTTTTATTTGCTTAACTCCAGTTAAAGAAAAAACCCTTTTCATCCCCGCTCGCTTTAATGAACGAGTCAGTCATGATGTGATGCGGGTTTATTTCCGCATAAGTACCTGTTTTTGAAAAATATTCCCCTGCTTTTGTGCCGTCTTCGCCACCTTTCTCGCACATCCTCATAAAATACTAATAAACTTCCTTTTTTAGATTGTATTTATGTGGCACTCTCTGAAACAGCAGTTAATAAGTGCCTCACAGTCGATAATAAAAATGGGTTTCATGAAAACAGCATAAAACATGGAAATGAATTTCTTTTCTGTGAACCAAACAAAAATAATTAAAACAGCGTTTTTTATTTGTAATCTGGTACAGACTTGGCTGAACTGACGTTAAAGAGAGCCCGTTTTATAATAGTTAAACAAATGGCACATGTACAATAGCCCTTTGTTTTGAGCCTGCACTGACACTTAAAGGGGACATATTATGCAAAATCAACTTTTTAATAATTTATATCCTTATATTTGGGACTCTGGAGGCCCTATCAGTTGCTAAAGTGTAAAAAAAAAAGATGACTCACTCATATTTGTGTGGTCCTCCTCAGTCTAAGTACAGGAGATAAAACACACGATGTTGACTTCCGCGCTCATTGGAACTCTTCTTTTGACCAAAGCATGTCACAGACATGAGCAGAGCAATCTGTGTGATCATAGTGCAGAGTGTAGTGTGTTAAAGCTTGTGAGCGGAGACTGATATAATGACAGATTGGAGACAGGTTGACAGACATTTATGAATTGCATGCTCACTGACAGCTAGTTATGATGCACATGCTGAGGTGGATGCAACTTCATTGAGGCATAGGTTTCAAAAAAACAAAACATGCAGAGGAATGTATACTAAATATCAACAGTCCAATGAGAAAGGTTGTTTATCTGTATGTTGACCCTCTGATGTGCTGACAACCATTCCGAGTCAGAGCTGTCACTTTTTTTAAAATTCAAAATTTGGATATCCGATTATCCTCAACGGAGTAGCATGCCATGTGATATTTGTTCAAGTGTGATTTTTGCAAAAACTGACAGCTCTAGTCCTGGGTGGAGCCTGTCTGTCACTAAACAGGCATTTTGGCACCAGATGTACTATTACAAAGTACTTGAATAGTGTTGTGAAATTGCTTTTAAATGGTGCGTCTGATCCATTGTATGGATCTCTGAAAATCCAACTTCAAGGACAGGAGTTTTTCAGCTCACTAGGAACCACTGACGTTGATTGGCTGAATTCATAATAAACCATTCTAGCACCGGGCGATCTGTACATCTGCTACTGTTCTGTTTGTGTCATGCATGTATAATATGCACGGATGTGGAACGCCAACAGAAACAAGTCCCACAGGATGGGGGTTCCTCAAGGGAAGCTCTCCCCAGTGGCTAATTCTTGTGACTTGAGTTCCTATAACAGTTTGGCCTATAAACATCTGCTGAAATTGGCTCCATCAAAGTATAGATAATGAATGATACAGCAGTCCCTTCATCTTTAAAGGGACACTGTGTAGTATTTATGGGTTTATATAACCCAAAATCCACTTTTGTATACGTGCTCCTGCATTGTCTAGTCGCTGTATAATATTCTTTGTTGCCGACGCCATGTTTCTACGGGAGCCTGTATAGACAAACGCGAGAGAACAAATTAAGCATCGCTTTACTTGTAGTGGAAGTCCCGCCTCCTCTCTCTCCGCTTCGTCTGCTACGCCCGCGGTAGCTCGCCCTCTCCCTCGCCTCATGAACCTCATCTGCTGACACGGAGAAAGACAACGAGGACGACATTTGACCGGCTGAGGATACCGTAGCGCTCAGGGAAGGGAGGGGGTGAGCAGAGGAGCAGTTCTTTGTTGTAAATTTCAGCCTCTCCTCTAGATGGCACTATAAACTACTTACTTCACCTTTAACTAAATTGAAAATGACAATAATAGTAAGAGTAAAAGCGCATCAATGTCCACATCTGGTTGGACCTGTTATGGTTCAGCATTGACTCAATGATCCATATTTGCAGGGTAGGAAGTTAATTATCTAACATCATAGACTTAACACCAGTTAGTCATACTGGCATGAATCTGCCCGTGCCAAATTATTCCCTATCCAGACTGACGAGTGTCGTACATCTTCATTGCATAAGCCTGCTGCATTGGTTACAACAAGGGTATAAAGTAACAAACACATGTGATGTTCCACCTCACTGCAACACAGTGGAACATGAAGAATACTTTGTAATATGAACTGCATCATTTACTTGTTTAGTTCAAAATAGTTACTCAATATGATCGTAAACTTGTCTTGTGTTGTTATCATTAATATTTTGATTTGTTTTTTTTAATTGCATTTGTAATTAAGTGCTAATATCAGCTCAGCTCTTTGTATTTCCTTAATGGGAGGGCTTTTAATGCCTGCTTTCATCCAGCTGAAGAAAAAGATGCCCGAGACTTAAAAGGGAGTTTGAAGCTTCTAAGTGTGTATGATAATCTGATAAATGCATGCTGTAAGAAATTAAGCAAACCTTGCTTATACGGCGTGACATGTACAACCCATTAAATAAAAGGGATGTACTCTAGAGAACGCCAAATAGAAAGTTTGAAGATAATCATGTTGTAGTTGTTGTAACCACTTCTGTGTCTTGAAATGCAATGGGACACACACTACTGTTCAAAAGTTTGGGGTCACTGAGGAAAAGCACTTTTTTTTTTCAATTACTCTAACATTAAATTAATCAGAAATACTCTCTATACATTGTTAATGTGGTAAACGACTATTCTAGCTGCAAACGTGTTTTTTAATGGAATATGTATACATAGGTGTATAGAGGCCCATTTCCAGCAACTCAGAAACTTCCCTACCTTTCTGTAAGACACAAACTTTCACACAAGGCCACATCATTTAAAGGGAGAACTGATCTGCACTTGTTTTGAACACTTTTCCTCTATTTTAAAATGGCTTCTATCAGCAGACAGTTTCACATACACCCGTGAACCGTCTCTATTTCTCTCTCCCTCTTAACATATGGATAGCTCTGTTGTTTTATGACACACTCTTCTTTAGTTTAGTTCAGATGCTTAAAGGGCTCAATGACAACCTGAGTTATCACAAAGTTTCAGCGTTTTACTAAAGCTCTCATTCTCTGTCACAAAGTCTCTTCATGTTCTTCTTTGGCTTTCACGCTGCCTCTCATTTCTATCATTTGTCTGTTTGGTTTTTCCCCCCTTCTCCCCTCCTTTTTCAGTCATCCTCAAATTCGTTCCCTGCTTTTTGAGAAGCGACTGTGGCAGTCGAAAGGAGTGCGGGTCCTTTCCCAGCAGATATCGCAGCAGACAGTCGTAGACGGGAGTTATTTTTAATTTTCAAAAATCTGCAACATAAATTTCCAACTCTTCAGCTCCTCTTCAGACTGCCTGGTTGTGTGCTGCTCCAGCCACTACTACTGCTGCTGCTGCTGCGGTAAAGAAAGTTGATTAATCAACTCACCTGCCACTGTCTCTTTGTCCTACTGCCCAAAACCACACCCACCTCCACAGTGACACATTTCAGTTTTTAATCAATACAAACCTACGGAGGACCAAACCTGACGTAAAAATAAATAAATGCATAAATAAATAAATGACTAAAAACAGGAATACATAAATAAATAAATAAATAAGTGCATAAATAAATTAGTAAATACAGGAATAAATAAATACATGCATAAATAAATAAATGACTAAAAACGGGAATACATAAATAAATGCATAAATAAATTAGTAAATACAGGAATAAATAAATACATGCATAAATAAAAACCTAACTAGATAAATAAATAAATGCTTTACATTTATTTCAACATTTCTGTTCACCTACATTTATTTATATATTTATTTGTTTATTTATTCCTGTATTTGTTTATTTATTTATGCATTAATTAATTAATTAATTAATGAATTCATTCATTCATTCATTCATTCATTCATTTTCATTCATTCATTCATTCATTCATTCATTCATTCATTAATTCATTCATTCATTCATTCATTCATTTATTTATTTATTTATTTATTTATTCATGTATCTATTTATTTATTACATCAGGTTTGGTCCTCCATACAAATCTGCTTCCAATTTTGTTTTAAATGTAATGCATTTTTTTTTTTTTTTTTTTTGCATTGAACCAAATGGCCTGTGAGTACAAGACCACTGTTGTCCTCCAGGGACAATAAAGACGTCCTTATCTGTTCTATACAACAGGTTGTGTATATGGAGCATCAGATGCACAGTGCACTCGCGATGATCATCATGGTTTAATCCCGTTATCTGTGTCCCTACCATGACACCCATAATTGTGGCTCTGTGATTGTGTGTGTGTGTGTGTGTGTGTGAGTCTTTGTTGCAGAAGTACAGGGCTGTGGTGCATCCCTATCCCCATTAGTGTTAGCCCAGATCTGTCACAGCCTTGGTGGTTTACTGCTTGGTTAAAAATCTCAACCCCAAGGACCAGTGGGGTGTGTTAAAGACACACACACGCACACGCACACGCACACGCACACACACACACACACAGAGGATATTGTCATCATAGCATGCTGTTAGTCTCACATTCACATGAGCAAACACTTTGATCCTTTGTTGTCTTCACTTTACTGCTGCTCACTTTTGATCGACGTCATATTGCACACACATGCATTTCCGTCCACCTCCTCCTGTCTCACATCTGTCACACAGGAGCAGCTTGTCGACAACTCTTTCTCCCCCCCCCCCCCCCCCTTTCCCAGCCTGCGGTTGTTACTGTGACCCTCAAACACGCCAAAGACCATTTATCCAAATGACTAATTGTGCGGCATTGGTTTCTCATTATTACCGTAGTGTTTGCCACAGTGAAGATCAATAGATTATGGAGTGGTG